>NC_052332.1:41019952-41075980 GCF_016432855.1 Salvelinus namaycush
GAAGGGACTGTTATATATTGTTACTGTCTCTATAGGAGCTAGGGGAAGGGACTGTTATATATTGTTACTGTCTCTATAGGAGCTAGGGGAAGGGACTGTTATATATTGTTACTGTCTCTATAGGAACTAGGGGAAGGGACTGTTATATATTGTTACTGTCTCTATAGGAACTAGGGGAAGGGACTGTTATATACTGTTACTGTCTCTATAGGAACTAGGGGAAGGGACTGTTATATATTGTTACTGTCTCTATAGGAGCTAGGGGAAGGGACTGTTATATACTGTTACTGTCTCTATAGGAACTAGGGGAAGGGACTGTTATATATTGTTACTGTCTCTGTAGGAGCTAGGGGAAGGGACTGTTATATATTGTTACTGTCTCTATAGGAACTAGGGGAAGGGACTGTTATATATTGTTACTGTCTCTATAGGAACTAGGGGAAGGGACTGTTATATATTGTTACTGTCTCTGTAGGAGCTAGGGGAAGGGACTGTTATATATTGTTACTGTCTCTATAGGAGCTAGGGGAAGGGACTGTTATATATTGTTACTGTCTCTATAGGAGCTAGGGGAAGGGACTGTTATATATTGTTACTATCTCTATAGGAGCTAGGGGAAGGGACTGTTATATATTGTTACTGTATCTATAGGAGCTAGGGGAAGGGACTGTTATATATTGTTACTGTCTCTGTAGGAGCTAGGGGAAGGGACTGTTATATATTGTTACTGTATCTATAGGAGCTAGGGGAAGGGACTGTTATATATTGTTACTGTCTCTATAGGAGCTAGGGGAAGGGACTGTTATATATTGTTACTGTCTCTATAGGAGCTAGGGGAAGGGACTGTTATATATTGTTACTGTCTCTATAGGAGCTAGGGGAAGGGACTGTTATATATTGTTACTATCTCTATAGGAGCTAGGGGAAGGGACTGTTATATATTGTTACTGTATCTATAGGAGCTAGGGGAAGGGACTGTTATATATTGTTACTGTCTCTGTAGGAGCTAGGGGAAGGGACTGTTATATATTGTTACTGTATCTATAGGAGCTAGGGGAAGGGACTGTTATATACTGTTACTGTCTCTATAGGAGCTAGGGGAAGGGACTGTTATATATTGTTACTGTCTCTATAGGAACTACGGGAAGGGACTGTTATATATTGTTACTGTCTCTATAGGAGCTAGGGGAAGGGACTGTTATATATTGTTACTGTCTCTATAGGAGCTAGGGGAAGGGACTGTTATATATTGTTACTGTCTCTATAGGAACTAGGGGAAGGGACTGTTATATATTGTTACTGTCTCTATAGGAACTAGGGGAAGGGACTGTTATATATTGTTACTGTCTCTATAGGAGCTAGGGGAAGGGACTGTTATATATTGTTACTGTCTCTATAGGAGCTAGGGGAAGGGACTGTTATATACTGTTACTGTCTCTATAGGAACTAGGGGAAGGGACTGTTATATATTGTTACTGTCTCTATAGGAGCTAGGGGAAGGGACTGTTAAATATTGTTACTGTCTCTATAGGAGCTAGGGGAAGGGACTGTTATATACTGTTACTGTCTCTATAGGAACTAGGGGAAGGGACTGTTATATATTGTTACTGTCTCTATAGGAGCTAGGGGAAGGGACTGTTATATACTGTTACTGTCTCTATAGGAACTAGGGGAAGGGACTGTTATATATTGTTACTGTCTCTATAGGAGCTAGGGGAAGGGACTGTTATATATTGTTACTGTCTCTATAGGAGCTAGGGGAAGGGACTGTTATATATTGTTACTGTCTCTATAGGAGCTAGGGGAAGGGACTGTTATATACTGTTACTGTCTCTATAGGAGCTAGGGGAAGGGACTGTTATATATTGTTACTGTCTCTATAGGAGCTAGGGGAAGGGACTGTTATATTCTGTTACTGTCTCTATAGGAGCTAGGGGAAGGGACTGTTATATACTGTTACTGTCTCTATAGGAACTAGGGGAAGGGACTGTTATATATTGTTACTGTCTCTATAGGAGCTAGGGGAAGGGACTGTTATATACTGTTACTGTCTCTATAGGAGCCAGGGGAAGGGACTGTTATATATTGTTATTTTGCTGTCTGTCTCTATAGGAGCTAGGGGAAGGGACTGTTACATATTGTTATTTTGCTGTCTGTCTCTATAGGAGCTAGGGGAAGGGACTGTTATATACTGTTACTGTCTCTGTAGGAACTAGGGGAAGGGACTGTTATATATTGTTACTGTCTCTATAGGAGCTAGGGGAAGGGACTGTTATATATTGTTACTGTCTCTATAGGAACTAGGGGAAGGGACTGTTATATACTGTTACTGTCTCTATAGGAGCTAGGGGAAGGGACTGTTATATATTGTTACTGTCTCTATAGGAGCTAGGGGAAGGGACTGTTATATATTGTTACTGTCTCTATAGGAGCTAGGGGAAGGGACTGTTATATATTGATACTGTCTCTATAGGAGCTAGGGGAAGGGACTGTTATATACTGTTACTGTCTCTATAGGAACTAGGGGAAGGGACTGTTATATATTGTTACTGTCTCTATAGGAGCTAGGGGAAGGGACTGTTATATACTGTTACTGTCTCTATAGGAACTAGGGGAAGGGACTGTTATATATTGTTACTGTCTCTATAGGAGCCAGGGGAAGGGACTGTTATATATTGTTACTGTCTCTATAGGAGCTAGGGGAAGGGACTGTTATATATTGTTACTGTCTCTATAGGAGCTAGGGGAAGGGACTGTTATATATTGTTACTGTATCTATAGGAGCTAGGGGAAGGGACTGTTATATATTGTTACTGTCTCTTTAGGAGCTAGGGGAAGGGACTGTTATATATTGTTACTGTCTCTATAGGAACTAGGGGAAGGGACTGTTATATACTGTTACTGTCTCTATAGGAACTAGGGGAAGGGACTGTTATAAACTGTTACTGTCTCTGTAGGAACTAGGGGAAGGGACTGTTATATATTGTTACTGTCTCTATAGGAGCCAGGGGAAGGGACTGTTATATATTGTTACTGTCTCTATAGGAACTAGGGGAAGGGACTGTTATATATTGTTACTGTCTCTATAGGAGCCAGGGGAAGGGACTGTTATATATTGTTACTGTCTCTATAGGAACTAGGGGAAGGGACTGTTATATATTGTTACTGTCTCTATAGGAGCTAGGGGAAGGGACTGTTATATATTGTTACTGTCTCTATAGGAACTAGGGGAAGGGACTGTTATATATTGTTACTGTCTCTATAGGAGCTAGGGGAAGGGACTGTTATATATTGTTTCTGTCTCTATAGGAGCTAGGGGAAGGGACTGTTATATATTGTTACTGTCTCTATAGGAACTAGGGGAAGGGACTGTTATATATTGTTACTGTCTCTATAGGAGCTAGGGGAAGGAACTGTTATATACTGTTACTGTCTCTATAGGAGCTAGGGGAAGGGACTGTTATATATTGTTACTGTCTCTATAGGAACTAGGGGAAGGGACTGTTATATATTGTTACTGTCTCTATAGGAGCTAGGGGAAGGGACTGTTATATATTGTTACTGTCTCTGTAGGAACTAGGGGAAGGGACTGTTATATATTGTTACTGTCTCTATAGGAGCTAGGGGAAGGGACTGTTATATATTGTTACTGTCTCTGTAGGAACTAGGGGAAGGGACTGTTATATATTGTTACTGTCTCTATAGGAACTAGGGGAAGGGACTGTTATATATTGTTACTGTCTCTATAGGAGCTAGGGGAAGGGACTGTTATATATTGTTACTGTCTCTATAGGAGCTAGGGGAAGGGACTGTTATATACTGTTACTGTCTCTATAGGAACTAGGGGAAGGGACTGTTATATATTGTTACTGTCTCTATAGGAGCTAGGGGAAGGGACTGTTAAATATTGTTACTGTCTCTATAGGAGCTAGGGGAAGGGACTGTTATATACTGTTACTGTCTCTATAGGAACTAGGGGAAGGGACTGTTATATATTGTTACTGTCTCTATAGGAGCTAGGGGAAGGGACTGTTATATACTGTTACTGTCTCTATAGGAACTAGGGGAAGGGACTGTTATATATTGTTACTGTCTCTATAGGAGCTAGGGGAAGGGACTGTTATATATTGTTACTGTCTCTATAGGAGCTAGGGGAAGGGACTGTTATATATTGTTACTGTCTCTATAGGAGCTAGGGGAAGGGACTGTTATATACTGTTACTGTCTCTATAGGAGCTAGGGGAAGGGACTGTTATATATTGTTACTGTCTCTATAGGAGCTAGGGGAAGGGACTGTTATATTCTGTTACTGTCTCTATAGGAGCTAGGGGAAGGGACTGTTATATACTGTTACTGTCTCTATAGGAACTAGGGGAAGGGACTGTTATATATTGTTACTGTCTCTATAGGAGCTAGGGGAAGGGACTGTTATATACTGTTACTGTCTCTATAGGAGCCAGGGGAAGGGACTGTTATATATTGTTATTTTGCTGTCTGTCTCTATAGGAGCTAGGGGAAGGGACTGTTACATATTGTTATTTTGCTGTCTGTCTCTATAGGAGCTAGGGGAAGGGACTGTTATATACTGTTACTGTCTCTGTAGGAACTAGGGGAAGGGACTGTTATATATTGTTACTGTCTCTATAGGAGCTAGGGGAAGGGACTGTTATATATTGTTACTGTCTCTATAGGAACTAGGGGAAGGGACTGTTATATACTGTTACTGTCTCTATAGGAGCTAGGGGAAGGGACTGTTATATATTGTTACTGTCTCTATAGGAGCTAGGGGAAGGGACTGTTATATATTGTTACTGTCTCTATAGGAGCTAGGGGAAGGGACTGTTATATATTGATACTGTCTCTATAGGAGCTAGGGGAAGGGACTGTTATATACTGTTACTGTCTCTATAGGAACTAGGGGAAGGGACTGTTATATATTGTTACTGTCTCTATAGGAGCTAGGGGAAGGGACTGTTATATACTGTTACTGTCTCTATAGGAACTAGGGGAAGGGACTGTTATATATTGTTACTGTCTCTATAGGAGCCAGGGGAAGGGACTGTTATATATTGTTACTGTCTCTATAGGAGCTAGGGGAAGGGACTGTTATATATTGTTACTGTCTCTATAGGAGCTAGGGGAAGGGACTGTTATATATTGTTACTGTATCTATAGGAGCTAGGGGAAGGGACTGTTATATATTGTTACTGTCTCTTTAGGAGCTAGGGGAAGGGACTGTTATATATTGTTACTGTCTCTATAGGAACTAGGGGAAGGGACTGTTATATACTGTTACTGTCTCTATAGGAACTAGGGGAAGGGACTGTTATAAACTGTTACTGTCTCTGTAGGAACTAGGGGAAGGGACTGTTATATATTGTTACTGTCTCTATAGGAGCCAGGGGAAGGGACTGTTATATATTGTTACTGTCTCTATAGGAACTAGGGGAAGGGACTGTTATATATTGTTACTGTCTCTATAGGAGCTAGGGGAAGGGACTGTTATATATTGTTACTGTCTCTATAGGAACTAGGGGAAGGGACTGTTATATATTGTTACTGTCTCTATAGGAGCTAGGGGAAGGGACTGTTATATATTGTTACTGTCTCTATAGGAACTAGGGGAAGGGACTGTTATATATTGTTACTGTCTCTATAGGAGCTAGGGGAAGGGACTGTTATATATTGTTACTGTCTCTATAGGAGCTAGGGGAAGGGACTGTTATATATTGTTACTGTCTCTATAGGAACTAGGGGAAGGGACTGTTATATATTGTTACTGTCTCTATAGGAGCTAGGGGAAGGGACTGTTATATACTGTTACTGTCTCTATAGGAGCTAGGGGAAGGGACTGTTATATATTGTTACTGTCTCTATAGGAACTAGGGGAAGGGACTGTTATATATTGTTACTGTCTCTATAGGAGCTAGGGGAAGGGACTGTTATATATTGTTACTGTCTCTGTAGGAACTAGGGGAAGGGACTGTTATATATTGTTACTGTCTCTATAGGAGCTAGGGGAAGGGACTGTTATATATTGTTACTGTCTCTGTAGGAACTAGGGGAAGGGACTGTTATATATTGTTACTGTCTCTATAGGAACTAGGGGAAGGGACTGTTATCTTCTACTTGGTCACAATCCCGGATCCGGGAGCACCCCCATCAGTAAAAAAGCTGACTAGCATAGCCTAGCATAGCGTCACAAGTAAATACTAGCATCTAAATATCATTAATATTTGGTATGAGGGGGGATGTTAGTAGACTGTTCTAGAGTATTGATTTCATTGTTGGCAGTGCTGGTCTTCGCAGCACAACTGTAGGTGCTCTTAAACAACAATACACAACTAGACAAGTAAATCCCCCCCCTCCAACTTTTATCATACTTGCTAACAGCCCATCTAGGGTTGTGGCGGTCATGACATTTTGTCAGCCGGTTATTGACCTACAACAGACACCCCGTCTCAAGATAATTGACCGTTAATTAATATAAACATAGCATCTCCACGCCTCCGTCATATAAGCCGCTGATCCGCTCCTTGGGAACACCTACATTTAAAAAAGTCTAATAAATCAATTTAATATACACCATCACAATAAATCCATGATTTATTTTAGTCGGGTCTAAAGAAACATTATGATATGAAGAAAATGTTTTTCAGAAGAGTTGTCCTACTGTATGTTATCTGGATATGTGCCAATGTCACGTCCTGACCATAGAGAGGTGTTTATTCTGTTGGTTGGAGCGTGATAGTGACTAGGGTGGGTCATCTAGGTGATTAATGGTTTATGTTGGCCTGGTATGCTTCCCAATCAGAGACAGCTGACGGGGGCGAAAGACACTGCTAGCATAGCAGGTGGGAGAATAGGGGGACACTTGGTGCTAGCTAACTAACCACCTAGCTTTCTAGTTAGCGACACTGTGTGCTAGCTAACTAACCACCTAGCTTTCTAGTTAGCGACACTGTGTGCTAGCTAACTAACTACCTAGCTTTCTAGTTAGCGACACTGTGTGCTAGCTAACTAACTACCTAGCTTTCTAGTTAGCGACACCGTGTGCTAGCTAACTAACTACCTAGCTTTCTAGTTAGCGACACTGTGTGCTAGCTAACTAACCACCTAGCTTTCTAGTTAGCGACACTGTGTGCTAGCTAACTAACTACCTAGCTTTCTAGTTAGCAACACTGTGTGCTAGCTAACTAACTACCTAGCTTTCTAGTTAGCGACACCGTCTGCTAGCTAACTAACTACCTAGCTTGCTAGTTAGTGACACCGTGTGCTAGCTAACTAACTACCTAGCTTTCTAGTTAGCAACACTGTGTGCTAGCTAACTAACTACCAAGCTTTCTAGTTAGGGACACCGTGTGCTAGCTAACTAACTACCTAGCTTGCTAGTTAGTGACACCGTGTGCTAGCTAACTAACTACCTAGCTTGCTAGTTAGTGACACCATGACCTAGCTAACTAACTACCTTGCTTTCTAGTTAGCAACACTGTGTGCTAGCTAACTAACTACCTAGCTTTCTAGTTAGTGACACCGTGTGCTAGCTAACTAACTACCTAGCTTGCTAGTTAGTGACACTGTGTGCTAGCTAACTAACTACCTAGCTTTCTAGTAAGCGACAATGTGTGCTAGCTAACTAACTACCTAGCTTGCTAGTTAGTGACACCATGTGCTAGCTAACTACCTAGCTTTCTAGTTAGCAACACTGTGTGCTAGCTAACTAACTACCTTGCTTGCTAGTTAGTGACACAGTGTGCTAGCTAACTAACTACCTAGCTTGCTAGTTAGTGACACCATGTGCTAGCATGCTAGTTAAACTGTCCACCAGCCACTCTCTCTGTGTGCTCGAGAAAGGAATGAAGGAGAGAGAGGAGATGGAAACACACGGTGTTGAGATACTCTGTATAGCTAAAGGTTTGTCAGCCTATTAATTATGAAAATATAAACAAGCCCTATAACTAGGATATAGAAGATCAAATGAAAAGTCACTATAATTGTAGGCGAAATGAATCGGACCCTTTTTTTTCACTTTTCGCCTAAAATGACATACCCAAATCTAACTGCCTGTAGCTCAGGAACCTGAAGCAAGGATATGCATATTCTTGATACCGTTTGAAAGGGAACACTTTCAAGGTTGTGGAAATGTGAAATGAATGTAGGAGAATATAACACATTAGATCTGGTAAAAGATAATAGAAAGAAAAATCATGCGGGTTTTTTTCTGTTTTTTTTCTCCATTCTTTCATCCTGTTGTTGAACGTCTTTCTTCAAATTGGTCAATCACAGTGAGGTGAGTTTTAAAAAGAAATAGGGCCTTGAGTACCAGGGCATTAGCGACCTGATTGCCATTAGCGAGTTGGGTACTACCATCGCATGTCCAGAGTGCATAAAAGGAGATTACCGTGACTCAAAGGTCAAGTGGAATTTCACTGCGGTCACAGCAACAGCCCTAAATCTGTCTCAATCCCCCGTTATTGAATCTGAGTGTAACAAAAAACACATATTGTGCCAGTAGTCTACCAACCCTTTTTAACTTAGATGTACATGGTTTATTGTATGTTTTACACATCCTCATGATCAGGCTTCATGTTTTACACATCCTGATGATCAGTCTTCATGTTTTACACATCCTGATGATCAGTCTTCATGTTTTACACAACCTCATGATCAGGCTTCATGTTTTACACATCCTGATGATCAGTCTTCATGTTTTACACATCCTGATGATCAGTCTTCATGTTTTACACATCCTCATGATCAGTCTTCATGTTTTACACATCCTGATGATCAGTCTTCATGTTTTACACATCCTCATGATCAGTCTTCATGTTTTACACATCCTCATGATCAGTCTTCATGTTTTACACATCTGATGATCAGTCTTCATGTTTTACACATCCTGGTGATCAGTCTTCATGTTTTACACATCCTGATGATCAGTCTTCATGTTTTACACATCCTCATGATCAGTCATCATGTTTTACACATCCTCATCATCAGTCATCATGTTTTACACATCTGATGAGCAGTCTTCATGTTTTACACATCCTGATGATCAGTCTTCATGTTTTACACATCCTGATGATCAGTCTTCATGTTTTACACATCCTCATCATCAGTCTTCATGTTTTACACATCCTCATCATCAGTCTTCATGTTTTACACATCCTCATGATCAGTCTTCATGTTTTACACATCCTCATCATCAGTCTTCATGTTTTACACATCCTCATCATCAGTCTTCATGTTTTACACATCCTCATCATCAGTCTTCTTGTTTTACACATCCTGATGATCAGTCTTCATGTTTTACACATCCTCATCACCAGTCTTCATGTTTTACACATCCTCATGATCAGTCTTCATGTTTTACACATCCTCATGATCAGTCTTCATGTTTTACACATCCTCATGATCAGTCTTTATGTTTTACACATCCTCATCATCAGTCTTCATGTTTTACACATCCTCATCATCAGTCTTCATGTTTTACACATCCTGATGATCAGTCTTCATGTTTTACACATCCTGATGATCAGGCTTCATGTTTTACACATCCTCATCATCAGTCATCATGTTTTACACATCCTGATGATCAGTCTTCATGTTTTACACATCCTGATGATCAGTCTTCATGTTTTACACATCCTGATGATCAGGCTTCATGTTTTACACATCCTCATGATCAGTCTTCATGTTTTACACAGCCTCATGATAAGTCTTCATGTTTTACACATCCTCATGATCAGTCTTCATGTTTTACACAGCCTCATGATAAGTCTTCATGTTTTACACATCCTCATGATCAGTCTTCATGTTTTACACATCCTCATCATCAGGCTTCATGTTTTACACATCCTCATCATCAGTCATCATGTTTTACACATCCTGATGATCAGGCTTCATGTTTTACACATCCTCATGATCAGTCTTCATGTTTTACACATCCTCATCATCAGTCTTCATGTTTTACACATCCTCATCATCAGTCTTCTTGTTTTACACATCCTGATGATCAGTCTTCATGTTTTACACATCCTCATCATCAGTCTTCATGTTTTACACATCCTCATGATCAGTCTTCATGTTTTACACATCCTCATGATCAGTCTTCATGTTTTACACATCCTCATGATCAGTCTTTATGTTTTACACATCCTCATCATCAGTCTTCATGTTTTACACATCCTCATCATCAGTCTTCATGTTTTACACATCCTGATGATCAGTCTTCATGTTTTACACATCCTCATCATCAGGCTTCATGTTTTACACATCCTCATCATCAGTCATCATGTTTTACACATCCTGATGATCAGTCTTCATGTTTTACACATCCTGATGATCAGTCTTCATGTTTTACACATCCTGATGATCAGTCTTCATGTTTTACACATCCTGATGATCAGGCTTCATGTTTTACACATCCTCATGATCAGTCTTCATGTTTTACACAGCCTCATGATAAGTCTTCATGTTTTACACATCCTCATGATCAGTCTTCATGTTTTACACAGCCTCATGATAAGTCTTCATGTTTTACACATCCTCATGATCAGTCTTCATGTTTTACACATCCTCATGATCAGTCTTCATGTTTTACACAGCCTCATGATAAGTCTTCATGTTTTACACATCCTCATGATAAGTCTTCATGTTTTACACATCCTCATGATAAGTCTTCATGTTTTACACATCCTCATGATCAGTCTTCATGTTTTACACAGCCTCATGATAAGTCTTCATGTTTTACACATCCTCATGATAAGTCTTCATGTTTTACACATCCTCATGATCCGGCTTCATGTTTTACACATCCTCATCATCAGTCGTCATGTTTTACACATCCTCATGATCAGTCTTCATGCTTTACACATCCTCATCATCAGTCTTCATGTTTTACACATCCTCATCATCAGTCTTCATGTTTTACACATCCTCATGATCAGTCTTCATGTTTTACACATCCTCATCATCAGTCTTCATGTTTTTTTGTCACTGGTCTACACACTATACTCCATCATGTCAAAGTGGAATTATTTGTAAAAAATGTTTTACATTTAAGAATGAAATGCTGAATGACTCAATAACTATTTAACCACATTTGTTATGCCAAGCCTAATTAAATCCAGGAGTAAAAATGTGCTTAACAAGTCACATAATAAGTTACATGGACTCACTCTGCATGCAATAATAGAGTAAGTATATTACTTTATTATTCCAGACTTGGGACATTGATACACATGATAAAACATTTTTTTTAAACATATTATTAAGACCCATAAAGGCGCCTGCACAGAGCAAAGCGGGCGAAGGGTTAAGAAGCGCAGTTTGCCGGGTCATGTTTCGGAGGATGCGTGACTTGACCTTCATCTCCCGACCTTGTTGGGGAGTTGCAGCGATGAGACCAGATCAAAATTGGGAAGAAAAAAAGGTGTAAAATACAAACCAAATAAATATTTTTTTAAATGCCACCTGCGCAACACCTACAATAGTATCCCTCAAAGAATAGTCTGATTCCAGTTTAGGAAAAAAAAACGTCGTTGTTTTTCTATCCTACTCTGGGGGGAAAACAAGCAACAACACGTTCCAATACGAAGACCTCATAAAACAGTTAATCAATTACACTCATTAAAAAGCCTTATGTCTGTTGGGTAAAACGACCTTCTAAACCTCTCTGTGGAACATCTGGGCAGGATGAACCTGCTACTGAAGCTACTCCGGTGTGTCATTACAGCCCTGTGGAGTGGGTGGGTCTCATTACAGCCCTGTGGAGTGGGTGGGTCTCATTACAGCCCTGTGGAGTGGGTGGGTCTCATTACAGCCCTGTGGAGTGGGTGGGTTTCATTACAGCCCTGTGGAGTGGGTGGGTTTCATTACAGCCCTGTGGAGTGGGTGGGTTTCATTACAGCCCTGTGGAGTGGGTGGGTGTCATTATAGCCCTGTGGAGTGGGTGGGTTTCATTACAGCCCTGTGGAGTGGGTGGGTTTCATTACAGCCCTGTGGAGTGGGTGGGTGTCATTACAGCCCTGTGGAGTCGGTATGTGTCATTACAGCCCTGTGGAGTGGGTGGGTTTCATTACAGCCCTGTGGAGTCGGTATGTGTCATTACAGCCCTGTGGAGTGGGTGTGCATGTTCTTTTTTTTTTTAACAGTAGGTGGGGTTGTATGGTATTGAACAACAGAGTGGGGTTGTATGGTATTGAACAACAGAGTGGGGTTGTATGGTATTGAACAGAGTGGGGTTGTATGGTATTGAACAACAGGTGGGGTTGTATGGTATTGAACAACAGGTGGGGTTGTATGGTATTGAACAACAGGTGGGGTTGTATGGTATTGAACAACAGGTGGGGTTGTATGGTATTGAACAACAGGTTTTGGTCGTATGGTATTGAACAACAGAGTGGGGTTGCATGGTATTGAAAGCACTGAAGAAGTCAAAGGACATTGTTGTCACCACAGCCGGGCTTCTCCAGGTGCTCATATACTCTATGGAGGATGTAGAGCAGAACATCTTCAACACCAGTTTTTGGGGCAAAAGGCAACATGCAAAGTTTTCAGATAAGCTGTCACTTCGACTTTATAAGGGTATTAAAACCTGCTCAAAGGTTTTTATGACTTGTGATGTCAAAGCCACTGGTCAAAGTCTTTCAGATGGGCACTATGCAGGATATTTTTCATTTAGTAGGAATATCTGATATTTTTAGGGACATGTTGAAAATATACCTCAGTATGAAAGCCATTTGATTAGCACACACCTTGAGTCCTCTGGCTTTAACGCCAACAGGCTGACTTAGTGGGACTGATCCTCTTCAGCTGCTTCCCCACGTGTTCTTCCCAGATGCTCGTGGGCTCAGTGGTTCCCAGATCAGAGTCCAGAACCTCCCCTATCTGCTGTTTCTCTGCTGAGAAATCGTACTTTTCTAATCTGGTAATACAAAATAAAAATAAGATTAAACTCAGTGACTCTGTCCCTTCCCTCATCACTCTGTAGTTTTGTATTTATATTTGCCAAGGCAGCAGCTACTCTTCCTGGGGTAGTTGTCCTCTTCCTGGGGTAGTTGTCCTCTTCCTGGGGTAGTTGTCCTCTTCCTGGGGTAGTTGTCCTCTTCCTGGGGTAGTTGTCCTCTGGTGTTGTAGCCTGTTATCTTCTTGATACCATCCCAGACATCCTTGATGTTATTCGCTTGTAGCTTTGCTTTCTAGCTTCAGTTTCTATTCATGTTTGTCTTTCCTGATCAGCCCTTTAATCTCTTTCTGTTCTACTCTCAGCCTTTCTTTTTCCTGTTCAGTGCCTCCTTGATTTCTTTTGTTGACCCAAGGCTTATTATTTACATAGCATTTTCACTGTTTTGCTTGGCACCACATTTGTCAGGACAGAAGTTAACGTAGTCCATTAACGCATTCAGATGTCTCTTCCCAGTTGTAAACGGATTACAATCTGTACCTTCAAAGCAGCTCTGTACATCCTCTCCAGCTTCGGGTGTCCATTCGTGAATCACCGTCTGAGAGACGCGTTGCCTCTAGACCAGTGGGCTGTATTCTGGTAGTAGCTGGACGAGGTTGTGGTCAGGCGGTCCCAGCGGAGGCAGAGCCGTCGAGCAGTAAGCATCTTTCACATTGGAGTAGAGAAGGCCAATGGTCGTGTCCAAGTGAGTTGCAAGTAAAAAATTGTTTTTTTAAAAAGGTAGGGGCGTGGATAAGAAAACCAGTCAGTATCTGGTGTGACCACCATTTGCCTCATACAGCACGAGACATCTCCTTCGCATAGAATTGATCAGGCTGTTGATTGTGGAATGTTGTCCCACTCCTCGTCAATGGTTGTGCGAAGTTGTTGGATATTGGCGGGAACTGGAATACGCTGTCGTACGCGTCGATCCAGAGCATCCCAAACATGCTCAATGGATGATGTCTGGTGAGTATGCAGGACATGGATGAACTGGGACATTTTCAGCTTCCAGGAATTGTGTAGAGATTCTTGTGACATGGGGCTGTGCATTATCATGCTGAAACATGAGGTGATGGTGGTGGAAGAATGGCACGACAATGGGCCTCAGGATCTCATCACGGTATCTCTGTGTATTCAAATTGCAATCGATAAAATGCAATTGCGTTCATTGTCCGTAGCTTATGCCTTCCCATACCATACCACCACCGCCACCATGGGACACTCTGTTCACAATGTTGACATCAGGAAACCGTTCACCCACATGACTCCATACACCCTGCCTGCTATTTTTCCAGTACAGATTAATCCGTGAAGAGCACACTTCTCCAGCGTGTCAGTGGCCATTGAAGGTGAGCATTTGCCCACTGAAGTCAGTTACGATGCCGAACTGTAGTCAGGTCAAGCCCCTGGTGAGGACGACGAGCACGAAGATGAGCTTCCCTGAGACAGTTTCTGGCAGTTTGTGCAAAAAATCTTTAGTTGTGCAAACCCACATTTTCATCTGCTGTTTGTTGTGACAAAGCCGGACGTGGAGGTCCTGGGCTGGCATGGTTACACGTGGTCTGCGGTTGTGAGGCCGGTTGGACGTACTGCCAAATTCTCTAAAACGCCTCGAATTATGGTAGAGAAATAAACATGGGATTTCTGGCAACAGGTCTGGTGGACATTCATGCAGACAGCATAACAATTGCATGCTCTCTCAAAACGTGTGTTGTGTTGTGTGACAAAAACTCTGAAGAGTGGTACTCAGTAATTCAGGATAATAAGATAATTGCTTTGCCACATTTTTTGCAGTATTACTTTAGTGCCTTGTTGCTATCAGGATGCATTTTTTGGGATATTTTTTGTCTGTACAAGCTTCCTTCTTTTCACTCTGTCAAATAGGTTAGTATTGTGGAGTAACTGCAATGTTGTTGACCCATTCTCAGTTTTCTCCTATCA
This sequence comes from Salvelinus namaycush, assembly GCF_016432855.1. Taxonomy (NCBI): domain Eukaryota; kingdom Metazoa; phylum Chordata; class Actinopteri; order Salmoniformes; family Salmonidae; genus Salvelinus; species Salvelinus namaycush. The sequence continues at coordinate 41,034,843 of NC_052332.1, forward strand.
CAGCCGTTAAACTCTAACTGTTTTGGCCTCATGGTGAAAAATCCCTGAGCAGTTTCCTTCCTCTCCGGTAACTGAGTTAGGAAGGACGCCTGTATCCTTGTGATGACTAGTTGTATTGATACATCACCTGAAGTGTAATGAATAACTTCACCATGTTAAAAGGGATATTCAATGTCTGCTTTTATTTTATCTACCAATAGGTGCCCTTCTTTGAGAGGTATTGAAAAACATCCCTTTTCTTTGTGGTTGAATCTGTTTTTGAAATTCACTGCTCGACTGAGGGATCTTACAGATAATTGTATGTGTGGAATACAGAGATGACGCAGTCATTCAAAAATCATGTTAAACACTACCGTGTGCATTAAGTACTTTTGGATGTGCTTGTCTCACACACGAGACGCTACCCCTGTTGTAGCAAGCTCATTTACACATGCATCTACAAATGTTTTTGTTTGTTTGTCTTGCGTATTACTCCATGCCCTACAGCCAAGTAAAGTTGTCCCACTACAACAAGAGCTGCCCCCCCCCCCTGAGATGAAACAGTACAGTAGTCCTACTACAGCAAGAGCTGCCCCCCCCCCGAGATGAAACAGTTCAGTAGTCCAACTACAGCTAGAGCTGACCCCCCCCCCCCCGAGATGAAACAGTACAGTAGTCCTACTACAGCAAGAGCTGCCCCCCCCCGAGATGAAACAGTTCAGTAGTCCAACTACAGCTAGAGCTGACCCCCCCCCCCCCCCCCCGAGATGAAACAGTTCAGTAGTCCAACTACAGCTAGAGCTGACCCGCCCCCCCCCCCCCGAGATGAAACAGTTCAGTAGTCCAACTACAGCTAGAGCTGACCCCCCCCCCCGAGATGAAACAGTTCAGTAGTCCAACTACAGCTAGAGCTGCCCCCCCCCCCCCCCCTGAGATGAAACAGTTCAGTAGTCCAACTACAGCTAGAGCTGACCCCCCCCCCCCCCCCCCCCGAGATGAAACAGTTCAGTAGTCCAACTACAGCTAGAGCTGACCCCCCCCCCCCCCCCCGAGATGAAACAGTTCAGTAGTCCAACTACAGCTAGAGCTGCCCCCCCCCCCCCCCCCCGAGATGAAACAGTTCAGTAGTCCAACTACAGCTAGAGCTGACCCCCCCCCCCCGAGATGAAACAGTTCAGTAGTCCAACTACAGCTAGAGCTGCCCCCCCCCCCCCCGAGATGAAACAGTTCAGTAGTCCAACTACAGCTAGAGCTGACCCCCCCCCCCCCCCGAGATGAAACAGTTCAGTAGTCCAACTACAGCTAGAGCTGACCCCCCCCCGAGATGAAACGTAGGAAATAGGGATGCAGGGGAGGTGTGCAACGACTACTAAACAAGAGGAGATGAAAGAAGCCCTATCTCCCATCTATCATCATGGGAAAACGTCCGCTCGCCTGTAAACCAGACGGAGGAACTTCACATTTAATAATACATCGGCAAACAATTATGGTATGCTTCACGGAAACATGGCTAACGGCAGTCATACCTGATTCCCATGTGGAGCTGGATGGTTTCACAATCTTCAGGACTTTATAGGAATATTAGGGGGGAGGTGTCTGTATTTGAACAATCAATTTTGCCACACTAACCATGTCACAGTGAAGAAGAAGGTCTGTTCCCTTCATTTGGAGCTGTTAGCAGTGGGCTGCCTATCCTACTATTTACCTAGCGAGTTCCCTAGCGTGATAGTGATTGTTGTCCTCAAATGCTAAACTGGCCACAGACACTGTCCACAAAGTCACCACAGACCTGTCGTTATCTCTGGATATTTCAACCACTGTTTGCTGTCCACGATACGTCCTACCTTCAAACAGTATGTTAAGGCCTAGGCGTCCTGCTAGCGGGACAACTTCCGGTGAAACTGGAGGGCGCGCGATTCAAATAAATAATCCTAAATATTATGGATATTAAACATTTAGGAACATACAAGTGTCTTATATCGGTCGAAAGCTTAAATTCTTGTTAATTTAACTGTACTGTCTGATTTACAGTAGCTATTACAGCGAAAGCATGCCATGCCATTGTTTGTGGACAGCGCCCCACAACAAAATATTTTTCCAACGGCGCAGGTTTCCTTAATTCACAAATAGCGATTAAATATCCACTTACTTTTTAAAAATCTTCCTCTGACCTGTCATCCAAAGGGTCCCCGTAATAACATGTAGTGTTGTTTTGTTAGATAAAATTATTCTTTATATCCCAAAAAGTCTGTTTAGTTGGCACCATCGATTTGTGTAATCAACTCATTCAACATGCAGAGAAAGGAATCCGAAAATCTACCCTTAAACTTTGTTTCAATAAGTGAAAATACATTTCTATTTACTCCTCAGATACCCTAAAATGTAATCAAACTATAATATTTCTTACAGGAAGAAGTATGTTCAATAGGAAACCGATTTTAGCAGGTGTGTTCTGTCTTCATGGTGAGCACAAACACAAATTTCCAAGACTGTGTGCCGTACTAAAACTGATATTTCTTCTTCGTTCTTGAAGTTACAAGCCTGAAACCTTGAACATAGACTGCTGACACCCTGTGGAAGCCATAGGAATTGCATCCAGGTATGAGGTGAAAATGCCATTCTAAGAGTATGGTCTCTCAAAAAAAGAAAATTCTGGGTGGTTTGTCTTTGTATTTTCTCCTACCATATTTATTGTGTTATATTCTCCTACAGTATTTTAACATTTCTACAAACTTCAAAGTGTTTTCTTTCCAAAGGTACCAGTTATGTGCATATCCTGGCTTCAGGGCCTGAGCAACAGTTTATTTGGGCACGTCATTCAGGCAGGAAATTGAGAAAAAAAGGGCCTAGCCCTAAGAAGATTTAATTAATAACTTTTAATGCTCAAAACTGTGCAACTCTCCTCAAACAATAGTATGGTATTCTTTCACTGTTATAGCAACTGTAAATTAGACAGTGCAGTTAGATTATCCAGACGGATGGCCATCGCAATGAATGCTACCAAGGTGAGATTCTCATCTTGGCAGGCCAGTTCCGTCTGGACCTCCTCACACAGACCTCTTCTAAATAATGTGCTGAGTGCCAGTTCATTCCATCCACTGGAAGCTGCTACTGTCCGGAAGTTAAGTGCATACTCAGCAGCCGTCTGAGTCCCCTGCTGGAGCAGACGCTCACCTCCCTCTCTGCCCTCCGCGGGGTGATCGAAAATACATTTAAACACAGAGCCATGAACCCTTTCATAAGACTCGAGCTCCTCTCCTCTCTCCCAGACGGCCGTAGCCCATTCCAATCCCCGCACAGTCAGCAGAGATTTAACCGTGGCAACCTTAGACCTCTCGGTGAAGGGAGATCCGATCTGATGTGCGAAATAGAGGGAGGACGGAAGGAGGAAGCTATGGCATTTGGATGGTGTCCCGTCAGATTTCTCCTGGAGGGATAGACGGGCATCGCTGACCTGAGCTGGTTGCTGAATGGGCTGTTGTGCTGACTCGTTGGGTAGACTGGCTCTAGAATATCCTCCGCTGTTGAGACGTTGTAGAACACCTTCCATGGCCGTCCCCAGTTGAGCCAGCTGGTCATGGTGTTGACGAAGAACGTCACCTTTTTCATTGATCGTCTAAACGTTCTCTCTCCATCCACACAGACTTTAATGTTCTCTCTCTCTCCATTCATTCAGGCTGTAATGTTCTCTCTCTCTCTATCCATTCAGGCTTTAGTGTTCTCTCTCTCTTCATTCATTCAGGCTGTAATGTTCTCTCTCTCTCTATCCATTCAGGCTTTAGTGTTCTCTCTCTCTCCATTCATTCAGGATGTAATGTTCTCTCTCTCTCTCTCCATCCAACCAGGCTTTAACGTAGGCTAATGCGATTAGCATGAGGTTGTAAGTAACAAAAACATTTCCCAGGACATAGACATATCTGATATTGGCAGAAAGCTTAAATTATTGTTAAAGCCTGTATGGATGGAGAGCGAGAGAGAACATTTAAGCCTGTATGGATGGAGAGAGAGAGAACATTTAAGCCTGTATGGATGGAGAGAGAGAGAACATGAAGACTGTATGGATGGAGAGAGAGAGAACATGAAGACTGTATGGATGGAGAGCGAGGGAGAACATTTAAGCCTGTATGGATGGAGAGAGAGAGAGAGAGAGAGAGAGAGAGAGAGAGAGAGAGAGAGAGAGAGAGAGAGAGAACATTAGAGAGAGAGAGAGAGAACATTAGAGAGAGAGAGAGAGAGAGAGAGAGAGAGAGAGAGAGAGAGAGAGAGAGAGAACATTAAAGCCTGAATGGATGGAGAGAGAGAGAGAGAGAGAGAGAGAACATCTTAGCCTGTATGGATGGAGAGAGAGAACATCTTAGCCTGTATGGATGGAGAGAGAGAGAGAGAGAGAGAGAGAGAGAGAGAGAGAGAGAACATTAAAGCCTGAATGGATGGAGAGAGAGAGAGAGAGAGAGAGAGAGAGAGAGAGAGAGAGAGAGAGAGAGAGAGAGAGAGAGAGAGAGAGAGAACATCTTAGCCTGTATGGATGGAGAGAGAGAACATCTTAGCCTGTATGGATGGAGAGAGAGAGAGAGAGAACATTAATGCCTGTATGGATGGAGAGAGAGAGAGAACATTGAAGCCTGTATGGAGAGAGCGAGAACATTAAGTGATGCCAGGCTGCTCCTGTAATATAGGCATGCTGAGTCTCTGAACAACACATCTCACTCAGAGAGGAAATCTAATTTAGTGTGTTGCTGGGCAAGGGAAGAGAGGGGGGAAGAATGAAAGAGAAGAGAGAGATGGAGAAAGGAGAGCGAGAGAGGTGGGGAAAAGGATAATTAAATGGGGGGGGGTGGTTGTTAGAGGGAGCAGGAAAGAGGTGAGAAGTAAGGAGGTGAGAAAGTCGGGAAAGAAGTGGGAAGAGAAAATGAAAGGAGAGTGAAGTGGGGAGAGAAAAAAGAGGTGGAAGAGGTGATAAGTGTCAGAGAGTTTCAAAAAAAATGATCTGTGGGTGTAGATTAAGAGATCAGGAGGACTTGAAGCAGTAAACGTGTGGTGACAGATAGCACACTGAGGCTACGTCCCAGATGGCACCCTATTCCCTACATGGTGCACTACTACCTAGGGTCCCTGGTCAAAAGTAGTGCACTGTAGAGTAAATAGGACGCCATTTGGGACGCATATTTAACGCATACCACCTCTATGGCTACATGTCTGTCTCTCTCTCTCTCTGTCTCTCTCTGTCTCTCTCTCTCTATCTCTCTGTCTCTCTGTCTCACTCTCTCTCTGTCTCTCTCTCTCTGACTCTCTCTCTCGTTTTTTCAATTCAATTTCAATTTAACCACATAGCAGCCAACCTGCTTGCACCAATCATATTAAATGACGGTAAAATACAAACACCATCTCCCCTCAATTAATTTAATTCATTCATTCATCCATAAATGTGTTATAATTATCGTAAAAATATTACAGTAATGCACTGCACTGTTGTTTTATGGTAATTTACAGGCAGCCAATGTACAGACATTGCTTTGGCAATGTAAACATTTGTTTCCCATGCCAACAAGCCCCTTAAGTATTACAGCATATCAATGAATACCAGTTTTAGAGTCCTTGTTAATGAAGGGCTTTATTTAACCTGAAATGACTTTTGGTCTTTAATATCGCTTGTTCTTCTAGATGCCTTAACAAGGGCTTCCAAACTGGCAGCGACTCCGTGGTAAAACACACCAGACATCGCAAATACTAGTGACGATACGTTTGATACCAGAACTCCCGAGACACGCGTTCGAAACCAGCTGATTCGTGCCGATCAGAAGCATGTCATCCATGACGTCTGAAGCTTCGTTTTGTAGAACAAATCAAATCAAAGTTGATTTGTCACGTGCGCCGAATACAACAGTGAAATGCTTACTTACAGGCTCTAACCAATAGTGCAAAAAAGGTATTAGGTGAACAATAGGTAAGTAAAGAAATAAAACAACAGTTAAAAGACAGCCTATAAAAGTAGCGAGGCTATAAAAGTAGCGAGGCTATATACGGTAGCGAGGCTATATACGGTAGTGAGGCTATATACAGTAGAGAGGCTATATACAGTAGCGAGGCTATATACAGTAGTGAGGCTATATACAGTAGCGAGGCTATATACAGTAGCGAGGCTATATACAGTAGAGAGGCTATATACAGTAGAGGCTATATACAGTAGTGAGGCTATATACAGTAGAGGCTATATACAGTAGTGAGGCTATATACAGTAGAGAGGCTATATACAGTAGAGAGGCTATATACAGTAGTGAGGCTATATACAGTAGCGAGGCTATATACAGTAGCGAGGCTATATACAGTAGAGAGGCTATATACAGTAGCGAGGCTATATACAGTAGCGATGCTATATACAGTAGCGAGGCTATATACAGTAGAGAGGCTATATACAGTAGCGAGGCTATATACAGTAGCGAGTCTATATACAGTAGAGAGGCTATATACAGTAGCGAGGCTATATACAGTAGAGAGGCTATATACAGTAGAGAGGCTATATACAGTAGTGAGGCTATATACAGTAGAGAGGCTATATACAGTAGCGAGGCTATATACAGTAGCGAGGCTATAACAGTAGCGAGGCTATATACAGTAGCGAGGCTATATACAGTAGCGAGGCTATAACAGTAGCGAGGCTATAGACAGACACCGGTTAGTCATGCTGATTGAGGTAGTATGTACATGTAGATATGGTTATAGTGACTATACATATATGATGAACAGAGAGTAACAGCAGTGTAAAAGAGGGGTTGGCAGGTGGGACACAATGCAGATAGCCCGGTTAGCCAAATGTGCGGGAGCACTGGTTGGTTTGCCCAATTGAGGTAGTATGTACATGAATGTATAGTTAAAGTGACTATGCATATATGATAAACAGAGAGTAGCAGCAGTGTAAAAAGAGGGTTCGGGGGGGATTGGGGGGAACACCACATCCTTAATTAATCGGTCTCTAATCTATAACAACCCCAAAGAGCACCAATAGATGTAACAGTATTTTTAATCAATAAACATGTATACAGTTTTTTACAGTCACTTTGGCGGTAATTTCAGAACCTTTTCAGAAGTCTAGACACAAACCTCACAACCGATGATCAAAATGTACATTTTTCAAAACTTTTTCCATTTGCTTGGATACAATACACATGAAGCTAAGATCATTTGTTCATTGAACTAAAATCACCTGTTCAAAATGACACAACTTAACATCAAAGTATTACCATTTCAAAATACAATTCACACATTACATCTGAGATGACTGCCTATTCATTGCATTACAATGATCTAACTATCAATTGATACAACTGCTCAAAATGATAAGTAACTGTTGCATTACTCAACCTCTTGGCACACAGATCCCTTTAGCGGGATCATTTACGTAAACATCCGCTGAATTGCAGAGCGCCAAATTCAAAAAATTCAAAAAATATTTAATTTCATGAAATCACAAGTGCAATATAGCAAAACACAGCTTAGCTTGTTGTTAATCCACATGTCGTGTCAGATTTTGAAAATATGCTTTACAGCGAAAGCAATCCAAGCGTTTGTGTGAGTTTATCGATCAGTAGACAAAACATTATGAACAGCTAGCATCAAAGTAGCTTGGTCACAAATGTCAGAAAAGCAATACAATTAATTGCTTACCTTTGATGATCTTCGGATGTTTGCACTCACCAGACTCCCAGTTACACAATAAATGTTCCTTTTGTTCGATAAAGATTATTTTTATATCCAAAAACCTCCATTTGGTTGGCGCGTTATGTTCAGAAATCAACATGCTCGAGCGGTCATGAAGGGCAGACGAAAATTCCAAATAGTATCCATAAAGTTTTAGAAACATGTACACTGTTTTTTATAATCAATCCTCAGGTTGTTTTTAACATAAATAATCGATAATATTTCAACCGGACGGTAAACTATTCAATACAAGAGAGAAAGTAAATGTCAAGCTATCACTGTGGCGCACATTAACTAATCGAAGGACATCTGGCAGTCCACTGACGCGATGTGAAAAATCTCGCTCATTTTTCAGAATAAAAGCTTGAAACTATGTCTAAAGACTGTTCACACCCTGTAGAAGTCATTGGAAAAGGAATCTGGTTGATATCCCTTTAAATGGAGGATAGGCATGTAATGGAACAGGGATTTTTCAAAATAAGAGGCACTTCCTGGTTGGATTTCCTCAGGTTTTCGCCTGCAAAATCAGTTCTGTTATACTCACAGACAATATTTTGACAGTTTTGGAAACTTTAGAGTGTTTTCTATCCTAATCTGTTAATTATATGCATATTCTAGCATCTGGGCCTGAGAAATAGGCAGTTTACTTTGGGAACGTTATTTTTCCAAACTTAAAAATAGTGCCCCCTAGCTTCAAGAGGCATATGGAAACTGACAAACAATATTCCATGTTTAGTTTCAGGATAAGTTAAAGTTTCAGGATAAGTGAAAGTTTCAGGATAACGAGATCCATTGACACCAATTACCGTGGAACATTGAACCAATTGGACTACATTATCTATGGATGTAATAGTTCATCGTCATTCTTTATCAGACACTGTTTCTATGGTCCCATGTACCACTTTTCCAGACTATATTTTCAGATTTGACATTACTGTACGCTCACCGGCCACTTTATTAGGTACACCCTATCTAGTACTGGGTAGGACCCACTTTTGCCTCCACAACAGCCTGAATTATTCACGGTGTTGTATGTTAAGAGATGGACTTCTGCACACCATTTGTGGCCTTTCTGTTAGCTTGAATGAGTCTGGACATTCTCCTCTGATCTCTCTCATTAACAAGATGTTTCTGCCCACAGAACTGCCGCTCACTGAATGTGTTTTGTTTATCGCACCGTTCTCTGTCAACTCTAGAGACTGTAGTGCCTAAACATCCCAGGAGGGCAGCTGTTTCTGAGATGCTGGAATCACCATGTGTGGCGCAATCAATCATACCACGGTCAAAGTTGCTTAGATGAATCATCTTGCCCGTTCTAATTTTGGTTGAACAACAACTAAAGCTCTCTACTCTATATATTGAGTTGCAGGCAGCCGCATGATTCACTGTTCGAAGGAGCAGTCTATTTGCATTAACATGCAGGTGTACCTAATAAAGTGTAATTGCTTTTTCCAATACTGCCAGCTCGTTACTGATGATTGATTTCACATTGAGGTACGAGTATATAGTGAAATGAGTGGTATCCACCTACAACAACACAGCGATAACATGGAGCCGGCAGGTGATCCAGGTCACAACAGGTGATCCGGGTCACAACAGGTGATCCAGGTCACAATAGAGGTCAAGCAGTGGGAGGAGGAAGACGAGGAAGACATGGTGGTCAAAGGAATGGCAGGGGACAAGCACCCCTTCTGATAGGTGGTCGTGGACCTCATTTGAGAGGTGCGGGGGAACGTGGTAGAGGACAAGGCCACGGACCAAGACAGCGGCAGCAACAGCAAAGAGCTTCCAATGTAATCAGAGCAGTAGTTGTAGACCATGTCGTAAATCATGGCATGACAATGACTGAGGGAGCTACAATGATTCAACCAAACCTCAGAAGATCAACCGTGGCCTCAATCATCAGAACTTTCCGCAATGAGAACCGGTAAGTCTTCAGCATGCACTAAACATTGATCAGCATCACTCTCTCTCCCATTGATCAGCATCACTCTCTCTCCCATTGATCAGCATCACTCTCTCTCCCATTGATCAGCATTACTCTCTCTCTCTCTCATTGATCAGCATTACTCTCTCTCTCGTTGATCAGCATTACTCTCTCTCTCTCTCGTTGATCAGCATTACCCTCTCTCTCATTGATCAGCATCACTCTCTCTCTCATTGATCAGCATTACTCTCTCTCTCATTGGTCAGCATTACTCTCTCCTGTTGATCAGCATTACTCTCTCTCTCTCATTGATCAGCAGTACTCTCTCTCCCATTGATCAGCATTAGCAGCCTCAACACCCACATCTCCTGCACAAGCCTCTGAAGCAGCTGCTCAGTTTTTACAGCGTTATTTCTGGCTGTGTGTGTGTGCCTGTGTTTCTCAGCTGCCTACAATACAGAGGATTAGGCCCATGGGGGGGTTGATGTGGCAGGGAGGGAGGGAGATGGGGGGGTTGAGGTGGCAGGGAGGAAGGGAAATGGGGGGGTTGAGGTGGCAGGGAGGAAGGGAAATGGGGGGGTTTAAGGTGGCAGGGAGGGAGATGGGGGGGTAGGTTTGATCTGCAAGTTAGCACTTCTCCCTCCCTCCCTGCCACCCCCCATCTCCCTCCCTCCCCTGCCACCTCAACCCCCCCATCTCCCTCCCTCCCTGCCACCTCAACCCCCCCCCATCTCCCTCCCTCCCTGCCACCTCAACCCCCCCATCTCCCTCCCTCCCTGCCACCTCAACCCCCCCATCTCCCTCCCTCCCTGCCACCTCAACCCCCCCTTCTCCCTCCCTCCCTGCCACCTCAACCCCCCCATCTCCCTCCCTCCCTGCCACCTCAACTCCCCCATCTCCCTCCCTCCCCCCTGCCAGCCCCCATCTCCCTCCCTCCCTGCCACCTCAGCCCCCCATCAGGAGTGGGTTGTTGCTGTAGATGTGAACAATAAGTTATTTTTGTAGTGATGAAGTGGTTCATCGCCAGTAGCTACAGTATAATCACATGTATAACAACTTTCTAGGACCTTTCTTTTGGTGACCACTGTTCAGAAAACCTCTATTAGAGATTTGGAATTTGGTTGGTTGCCATGTCGACTGTCAAATCAGGATGTTACTGTCAAATCAGGGTGTTGCTGTCAAATCAGGGTCTTACTGTCAAATCAGGATGTTGCTGTCAAATCAGGGTGTTGCTGTCAAATCAGGATGTTGCTGTCAAATCAGGGTCTTACTGTCAAATCAGGATGTTGCTGTCAAATCAGGATGTTGCTGTCAAATCAGGGTGTTACTGTCAAATCAGGGTGTTACTGTCAAATCAGGGTGTTGCTGTCAAATCAGGGTGTTGCTGTCAAATCAGGGTGTAACTGTCAAATCAGGATGTTGCTGTCAAATCAGGATGTTGCTGTCAAATCAGGGTGTTGCTGTCAAATCAGGGTGTTACTGTCAAATCAGGGTGTTACTGTCAAATCAGGGTGTAACTGTCAAATCAGGGTGTAACTGTCAAATCAGGATGTTACTGTCAAATCAGGATGTTACTGTCAAATCAGGGTGTAACTGTCAAATCAGGGTGTTGCTGTCAAATCAGGATGTTACTGTCAAATCAGGGTGTTACTGTCAAATCAGGGTGTAACTGTCAAATCAGGGTGTAACTGTCAAATCAGGATGTTACTGTCAAATCAGGGTGTTACTGTCAAATCAGGGTGTAACTGTCAAATCAGGGTGTAACTGTCAAATCAGGATGTTACTGTCAAATCAGGGTGTTACTGTCAAATCAGGGTGTAACTGTCAAATCAGGGTGTTGCTGTCAAATCAGGGTGTTGCTGTCAAATCAGGATGTTACTGTCAAATCAGGGTGTTACTGTCAAATCAGGGTGTTGCTGTCAAATCAGGGTGTTGCTGTCAAATCAGGGTGTTGCTGTCAAATCAGGGTGTTGCTGTCAAATCAGGGTGTTGCTGTCTATTCTGGATGTTACTGTCATGGACACGGTTCAAGGACGAACAGAGAACAGAAATCCTCCCTGACATCTCTAACCCACCGGCACATTTTCTCTCTCGAGCCCCCCCGTTATTAGCCAGATTATTATTATTAAAATCCCTATTTACACCGGCCCACTGGGCTTAAAATGGACTATCTTATCAGTTTTTTTCCCCAAAGTGCCATATGGACCATCTGAAGCTGATGCAGTTTGAGAAACTATGCATATTTATTTTGCTCAGGCTGACTATAAACCGTACGGTCTTCTTGTCATAATCTCTGCTTGTCAAATACATATACCAGTTACGGCTAATTAAAATCAGTGGTATGATGGTCTGAAAGGTCAGGACAGTAGGGACGGTGAGAGAGTAAGGTGGATATTTTATCCCTTAAATAAAACCATGTGAATCACTAAGACTTACGATAGAGTCATGGCCAAGAGGCAAAACTCTACCTATATACAGAAATAAACTAATCATATGCAGATATACTTTACTGTAACGATGGCTCAATGAATGTGAATATTACATGAGATATTAGACTGAGCAGTTCCTGCTGATTCTAACCTGCTCAGCAACTTGATACCATCTGTTATCCTGACCTCAGTGTTTTAATCACCCGTGTTTTAATCACCCGTGTTTTAAGAAGAGTTTCTTAATAACAGTTCTAGAAGAGCAATTCTAGAAGAATTACAGAAGAAGAGTTACATAAGAAGGGCTTCAGTTCTCAAAGAACAGTTCTAGAAGAACAGTTACAGAAAAACAGTTCTAGAACAGCGGTTACAGAAGAACGGTTCTAGAAGAACAGTTACTGAAGAACAGTTCTAGAAGAACGGTTCTAGAAGAACAGTTACGAACAGTTTCAGAAGAGCAGTTACTGAAAAACAGTTCTAGATAAACACATCTAGAAAAACAGTTATAGAAGAACAGTTACTGAAGAACAGTTCTAGAAAAACACATCTAGATAAACAGTTCTAGAGGAACAGTTCCGGAAGAACAGTTCCTGAAGAACACATCTAGAAAAACAGTACTAGAAAAACAGTTATAGAAAAACAGTTCTAGAAGAGCAGTCGCAGAAGAACAGTTACAGACATTTACAGAAGAACAGTTCTAGAAGGACAGTTCCAGAAGAGAAGTTACAGAAGAACATTTCTAGAAGAAAATTTCTGGAAGAACAGTCACAGAAGAACAGTCACAGAAGAACAGTCACAGAAGAACAGTCACAGAAGAACAGTCACAGAAGAACAGTCACAGAAGAACAGTCATAGAAGAACAGTACTAAAATAACAGGTCTAGAAGAACAGGTCTAGAAGAACAGTACTAAAATAACAGGTCTAGAAGAACAGTTCTAGAAGAACAGTACTAAAATAACAGGTCTAGAAGAACAGTTCTAGAGGTGATGTGTGGGAATAGGGATGCATATTCGGTTAATGTTGCTGCTGACTAACCGACCCTGATTAAGTAGTTAACAAACGGTTACATTTGAAGTGACCCAGAAAATACAATGCATGCATACAAGAAATGGACATTTTTCATTAAAAAGATGTTCATTCCCGAGTGACGCAGCGGTCTAAGGTTACTGCATCTCAGTGCAAGAGGTGTCACTACAGTACCTAGTTCAAATCCAGGCTGTATCACACCTGGCTGTGCTTGGGAGTCCCATAGGGTGGCGCACAATTGGCCCAGCATCGTCCGGGTTTGGCTGGAGTAGGCTGTCATTGTAAATAATAATTTGCCTATTTAAAACAAGTTGTTTCATTTTGTTTAGAATAAGACTATAATTATTTGTTCTATATTTAGGCCTTATCAATAATGAACTTAATCTGGTTTATTAATAATGTTTGCCATGTCCCTGCTCAGCCATAATGTAATGTACGGTAGCCCAGCCCCTATATCAGTGTGAATGCTATTGAAGACATACCAGTAGGCCTAGCCCCTATATCAGTGTGAATGGTATTAAAGACATACCAGTAGGCCCAGCCCCTATATCAGTGTGAATACTATTGAAGACATACCAGTAGTTCTAGCCCCTATATCAGTGTGAATGGTATTGAAGACATACCAGTAGGCCCAGCCTCTATATCAGTGGGAATGCTATTGAAGACATACCAGTAGGCCTAGCCCCTATATCAGTGTGAATGTTATTGAAGACATACCAGTAGGCCCAGCCCCTATATCAGTGTGAATGCTATTGAAGACATACCAGTAGGCCCAGCCCCTATATCAGTGTGAATGCTATTGAAGACATACCAGTAGGCCTAGCCCCTATATCAGTGTGGATGGTATTGAAGACATACCAGTAGGCCCAGCCTCTATATCAGTGGGAATGCTATTGAAGACATACCAGTAGGCCCAGCCCCTATATCAGTGTGGATGCTATTGAAGACATACCAGTAGGCCCAGCCCCTATATCAGTGTGAATGCTATTGAAGACATACAATTACATAGAACAATGTGGCCTGCAAATGGGTTCAAATATTTAGCACAGATACGTCTACATTTTGTTATTTCGTTTCTGTAAGCCATTTAACAAACTATAACGGACTAATATTGGAATTTCAGTTAAGTTCCAGTCAATTCAGAAAGTAAACCAAATTCATAATTTTCCGTTATTGAAAATGATTGAGTTAGAATTAGAATGTTTGTGTACTTCCTGAATACAGTTCATTGTTGAATATTTTACTGACAAAATACAGTTCAGCTTTAGAAATGCATTAAAAGTTGTTTATCTTCTACTTCATCACAATCCCGGATCCGGGAGCACCCCCATCAGTAAAAAAGCTGACTAGCATAGCCTAGCATAGCGTCACAAGTAAATACTAGCATCTAAATATCATTAAATCACAAGTCCAAGACACCAGATGAAAGATACACATCTTGTGAATCCAGCCATCATTTCTGATTTTTAAAATGTTTTACAGGGAAGACACAATATGTAAATCTATTAGCTAACCACGATAGCAAAAGACACAACTTTTTTTTCTCCACCATTTTTTTCCTGCATAGGTAGCTATCACAATTTCGACCAAATAAAGATATAAATAGCCACTAACCAAGAAACAACTTAATCAGATGACAGTCTGATAACATATTTATTGTATAGCATATGTTTTGTTAGAAAAATTTGCATATTTCAGGTATAAATCATAGTTTACCATTGCAGCCACCATCACAACTCTCACCAAAGCAACTAGAATAACTACAGAGACCAACGTGAATTACCTAAATACTCATCATAAAACATTTCTGAAAAATACACAGCGTACAGCAAATGAAAGACAAAGATCTTGTGAATCCAGCCAATATTTCATATTTTTTAAGTGTTTTACAGCGAAAACACAATATAGCATTATATTAGCTTACTACAATAGCCAACCACACAACAGCATTGATTCAGGCCAACAATAGCGATAACGAATAAACCAGCAAAAGGTATTAATTATTTCACTAACCTTCTCAAACTTCTTCAGATGACAGTCCTATAACCTCATATTACACAATACATATAGAGTTTGTTCGAAAATGTGCATATTTAGCGGCACAAATCGTGGTTATACAATGAGAATAGAAGCCAAGCTGCCAACAATATGTCGGGAGAAATCTTGGGAGAGGCACCTAATCTAATCAGTAACTAATCCTAAACTTGACTAAAAAATACAGGTTGGACAGCAAATGAAAGATACATTAGTTCTTAATGCAATCGCTGTGTTAGATTTTTAAAATTAACGTTACTACGACATACAGCGTGCGTTAAAGCGAGACCGCACCGAAATTAATGGCGGAATATGAGTTTTACATTTTTCAACAGAACAACGAATTAACATCATAAATAGTTCTTACTTTTTGATGAGCTCCCATCAGAATCTTGGGCAAGTTGTCCATTTTCCAAAAGAATCGTTGCTCGGTTGTAGATTGTCGCCTTCAACGTTGGAATTAGCAGTAAACATTAGCCATGTGGGCCAGACGTGCCCAACTCACTAGAACGCAGCACAAATAAATACCCGAAAATCGCAATATACTGATATAAACTGATATAACTCGGTTTAAAATAACAACATTAAGATGGCTTTAACACCTATATCGAATAAAAACAGAGCCGGATATATCTAAGGGCTATAACGGGAGCTTTCTAGAACGACATCCTGAGGTCCTTTTTGCATCATGGCGAAGAGAAGAAAGGGAGAACCCCACGTTGCCAGCCCATTTATAAGCCCTCAGTTCTGCCTTGCAACTCCATTTCAATTCTCACTATTCACTGACATCCAGGGGAAGGCGTATGCAGTGCATCTCAACCAATAGAAGACAGGCAAATTAATAAACCGACCTCAGAACAGCCTGCAGAATTCAGCATTCTCACATCCTCATAGGAAAATTGCTCCAACTCGAGTTCTGTTTTACTCACAGATATAATTCAAACGGTTTTAGAAACTAGAGAGTGTTTTCTATCCAATAGTAATAATAATATGCATATTGTACGAGCAAGAATTGAGTACGAGGCAGTTTAATTTGGGAACAAAATTATTACAAAGTGCAAACAGCACCCCCTATTGAGAAAAGGTTATTTTCCCCGTACCTCAGTATAGTGGCCTGTAAAATGTTATTAAATTACAGGAGATTTCTTTAACAGGTTTGTGCCATAAGTGCATATAAAGTATCCTATAAGTTTAAATGTAATTGCAAGTGAGGCAATGCCAGCTTAATTAGCAGGACAGGACACAAGTGCCTTCATAATGTATTCACACCACTTGAGTTTTTCACATTGTCTTGTCTTACAGTCTGAATTTAAAATGGATGAAATGTAGATGTTTCTGTCATTGGTTTACACACAATACCGCGTAATGTCAAAATTGAATTATATTTTTAGAAATGTTTACAAAGTAATACAAATACAAATCTGAAATGTCTTGAGTCAGTAATTATTTATTCAACCCCTTTGTTGTGGCAAGCCTAAATAAGTTCAGGAGTAAACATGTGCTTAACAATGGCTGTGAAAAGAGAACTGAGGATGGGTCAACAACATAGTTACTCCCCTAAACTAACCTAAATGACAGAGTGAAAAGAAGGAAGCTTGTACTGAATACAAATATTCCAAAACATGCATCCTGTTTGCAACAAGGCACTAAAAGAAAACTGCAAAAACATGTGTTAAAGAAATTCCCTTTATGTCATGAATACTAACTATTATGTTTGGGGCAAATCCAACACATCACTGTGTACCACTCATCCTATTTTCAAGCATGGTGGTGGCTGCATCATGTTATGGGTCTGCTTGTCATCTGCAAGGACTAGGGAGTTTTTTGGGGGATAAAAATAAACAGAATAGAACTCGTGCAAAATCCTAGAGGAAAACATGGTCCAGTCTGCTTTCCAACAGACACCGAGAGACAAATGTACCTTTCAGCAGGACAATACCTGATAACACAAGGCTAAATATATACAGGAGTTGCTAACTAAGACGACATTGAATGTTCTTGAGTGGCCTAGTTACACTTTTTACTTAAATCTGCATGAAAATCAATGGCAAGACATGAGTCGGGTACTAAAGGCCAAAAAATGACCAGGAGGTACGTAAATGTATTTCACCATTTGATCATTGCTGTTCTGCTTGTGGTACGTTTCAACAAAGATCCAAAAAGTTGCTGTATGAGATTGAGGAAAACTGTAACTTAATCAAATGTTAATGGAAGAACTCCACCCAAGGTTTATTACATTGACCTAGTGAAGTTACACACACACACACACACACACACACACACTGTTCACTACCCCAGGGAACTAACAAGGCATAGGCAGGTATTATTATTTACAGTGAGGTCTCGTTGCTTTCAGAGTTAGTTATAGTATGAAGGAGTCTGTATGATGGAGTCTGTATGATGCTGCCTCTATGATGGAGCCTGTATGATGGAGCCTGTATGATGGAGCCTGTATGATGGAGCCTGTTTGAAAGAGTTTGTATAAAGGAGTCTGTATGAAGGAGTCTGTTTGATGGAGTCTGTATGAAGGAGTCTGTATGATGGAGTCTGTATGATGCTGCCTGTATGATGGAGCCTGTTTGATGGAGCCTGTATGATGGAGCCTGTTTGAAAGAGTTTGTATGAAGGAGTCTGTATGAAAGAGTTTGTATGAAGGAGTCTGTATGATGGAGTCTGTATGATGGAGTCTGTATGAAGGAGTCTGTATGAAGGAGTCTGTATGACGGAGTCTGTATAACAGAGCCTGTATGAAGGAGTCTGTATGAAGGAGTCTGTATGAAGGAGTCTGTATGAAGGAGTCTGTATGAAGGAGTCTGTATGATGGAGTCTGTATGAAGGTGTCTGTTTGGTGGAGTCTGTTTGATGGAGTCTGTATGAAGGAGTCTGTATGAAGGAGTCTGTATGAAGGAGTCTGTATGATGGAGTCTGTATGATGGAGTCTGTATGAAGTAGTCTGTATGATGGAGTCTGTTTGATGGAGCCTGTATGTTGGAGTCTGTATGTTGGAGTCTGTTTGTTGGAGTCTGTTTGATGGAGCCTGTTTGAAGGAGTCTGTACGATGGAGTCTGTTTGATGGAGTCTTTAGAGTATCTGGACTGGAAAGGCGTTTGGCAGAAAAGTCGATCATGATGATTAGGTGAGGAGAGTAACAGAAGCTTTCAATTCCTTTTAGAAGTAAATGTCACTTCAGGTTTGAGAAGTTTGTCAAGAGGTAATCTTAAATGAGTGGGCCAATGTTTTGTGTGTGTGTGTGTGTGTGTGTGTGTGGTCATGGACGAGTCATCCTAGTGATCTATTACATATAGAAACAGGTTGCTTAATAAAATCTCAACCACTCTTTAGATGTCATAGAAGAGCTGTGATAATATACCGTTTATTAGGAAGTCCACAAGCCAGATAATTCTACCTGTTTAATCACTCAGTGACATGTTTTCTTTTCTGTGTCAGATAGTTAAGGATTTTTAATTCTGCCATGTCGTCAAAGTATTCCCACACACCTTTTTTTAAATAGGCTATTTCACACTTACAAGGCACGTCATTTCCCACCGTGGGCATATAATATTAAAACATCTCAGACTATGGAGGGTTTTACGCACATCTAAACTTCAAACAGTAGCTGGACAAAGATCCTCTATAAAGAGAGAACGTCCACTCCCAGATAAACTGCTTCCCAAATAGGCCTATGATTTATCAACATGTAAAATATAATGATATCATAAAATCGCCAGTATGCTGTTGAACTAGTCCTTCATTATAGTAGGCCAAAGGAAGGGCTTGGGTTTTGAACATATGAAATGGAAACAACAAGCAATTGTTACAGGTTAAAGATAACTTCTAAATACGAGGTTCACCGGTAGCCTTCACCGGTAGCCTTCACCAAGGTTCTCATCTCTGGTTTCATGATGGACACGGACACGTAGCCTACATCATAGAGGGGGTTTTACTCACGTCCAAAACGGGACCTGCATAGCTAAAATAATGTGGGCCAGACTACAAAGTCTAGATAAAAACGAAATGAAACCTCACTGTTTTACTCGTCTCAATTTTGATATTTTTTATAAAGCTTTGGTGATTTAAGATTTATTTACAAGCGGTCTCGGGTGCCAAATCCTTTATCAACAGTCTTGACTACTTCGCGATTGCATTGGGCACAACAAAAATGAAACAGTCTTCATTCACTGGAGGGGAGGCTATGATAGGTTTTTAACCGAAGAACACTCGTTTTTTATGTTTCTAAATAGGTAGTACACAGTCATCAAAAGCATATTAGGCTACTCTTGTTCCATGCCCATATGGGCAGTGTGCGTCACGGCTGGATAGGCTGCGTTTCCGCTGTCAGAATTCATGCCATAACCAACTGTGTTACTGCTAAAACCAGCTTTCGGTTGGTGTTAAATGTCCCTACCAGCGCTGCCTGAAATTAGCACTTTGGATCATGTTCTTAAAACTTCTTATGGCTGCAGGGGCAGTATTGATTAGCTTGGATGAAAAGGTGCCCAGAGGTGCCCAGAATAAACTGTCTGCTCCTCAGTCCCAGTTGCTAATATATGCATATTATTATTAGTATTGGATAGTAAACACTCAGAAGTTTCTAAAACTGTTTGAATGATGTCTGTGAGTATAACAGAACTCATATGGCAGGCAAAAACCTGAGAAAAAAATCCAACCAGGAAGTGGGAAATCTGAGGTTTGTAGGTTTTCAACTCATCGCCTATCGAATACACAGTGGGATATGGGTCAGTTTGCACTTCCTACGGCTTCCACTAGATGTCAACAGTCTGTAGAACATTGTCTGATGCTTCTACTGTGAAGTGAGGCCGAAGGAGACAGGAATGAGTCAGGTCTATCATGAGCTGACCATGCTCTGACCATGCCCATTCACATGAGAGGGAGCTCTGTTCCATCGCACTTCTGAAGACAATGGAATTCTCCGGTTGGAACTTTATTGAAGATTTATGTTAAAAACATCCTAAAGATTGATTCAATACATCGTTTGACATGTTTCTACTGACTGTTATGCAACTTTTTGACATTTCGTCTGCTTTTAGTGAACGCGCTCCCTAACTTTGGATTTGTTTACCAAACATGCTAACAAAAATAGCTATTTGGACATAAATGATGGACATTACCAAACAAAACAAACATTTCTTGTGGAAGTGGGAGTCCTGGGAGTGCATTCCGATGAAGATCAGCAAAGGTAAGTGAAGATTTATAATGCTATTTATAACTTTTGTTGACTCCACAATTTGGCGGGTGTATGGCTTCCTTTTGTGGTTGAACGCTGTTCTCAGATTATTGAATAGTGTGCTTTTGTCGTAAAGCTTTTTAGAAATCTGACACAGCGGTTGCATTAAGAACAAGTGTATCTTTAATTCTATGTAAAATATGTATCTTTCATCAAAGTTTATGGTGAGTATTTCTGTTATTTGATCTGGCTCTCTGCAATTTCTCTGGATATTTTGGAGGCATTTCTGAACATGACGCCAATGTAAACTGAGGTTTTTGGATATAAATATGAACTTTATCGAACAAAACATATATGTATTCTGTACAATGAAGTCCTATGAGTGTCATCTGATGAAGATCATCAAAGGTTAGTGATACATTTTATCTCTATTTCTGCTTTTTGTGACTCCTGTCTTTGGCTGAAAAAAATGGCTGTATTTTTCTGTGATTTTGCGGTGACCTAACATAATCGTTTGTGCTGCTTTCGCTGTAAAGCCTTTTTGAAATTGGACACTGTGGTGTGATTAACAAGAAGTGTATCTTGTAAAATGGTGTGAAATACTTGTATGCTTGAGGAATTTTAATTATAAGATTTCTGTCGTATGAATTTGGCGCCCTGCACTTTCACTGGCTGTTGTCATATCGATCCCGTTAACGGGATTGCAGCCCTAAGAAGTTTTAAGGACACACTTCAAATTTTTCCACCCCTCCAATCTGAGCGCAAGGGAGCTGATATAAGAAATTGCCGAACCTGGCAATAGGGCTGGAAAATGCCAGTGCGCCACTTTTTAAATAGAGCACTACTTAGATTCAATCAGTTTAACACGTCCACATAGCTGCTGTTTTCGTGTAATTGTGTTATCAAATGTGATTGGTCACATACACATGGTTAGCAGATGTTATTGGTCACATACACATGGTTAGCAGATGTTATTGGTCACATACACATGGTTAGCAGATGTTATTGGTCACATACACATGGTTAGCAGATGTTATTGGTCACATACACATGGTTAGCAGATGTTATTGGTCACATACACATGGTTAGCAGATGTTATTGGTCACATACACATGGTTAGCAGATGTTATTGGTCACATACACATGGTTAGCAGATGTTATCGGTCACATACACATGGTTAGCAGATGTTATCGGTCACATACACATGGTTAGCAGATGTGATTGGTCACATACACATGGTTAGCAGATGTGATTGGTCACATACACATGGTTAGCAGATGTGATTGGTCACATGGTTAGCAGATGTGATTGGTCACATGGTTAGCAGATGTGATTGGTCACATGGTTAGCAGATGTGATTGGTCACATGGTTAGCAGATGTGATTGGTCACATGGTTAGCAGATGTGATTGGTCACATGGTTAGCAGATGTGATTGGTCACATGGTTAGCAGATGTTAATGCGAGTGTAGCGAAATGCTTGTGCTTCTAGTTCCAACAGTGCAGTAATATCTAACAAGTAATCTTACAATTCCCAACAACTACCTAATAAACACAAATCTAAAGGAGTAAATGAGAATATGTACATATAAGTATATGACTGAGCGGCATAAGCAAGGTGCTATAGATGGTATAAAATACAGTATACACATGTGATATGAGTAATGTAAGATATGTAAACATTATTAAAGCGGCATTATTAAAGTGGCATTGTTTAAAGTGACTAGTGATCCATTTATTAAAGTGTCCAGTGATCGGGTCTCAATGTAGGCAGCAGCTTCTCTGAGTTAGTGATTGCTGTTTAGTGGCCTTGAGATAGAAGCTGTTTCTCAATCTCTCGGTCCCAGCTTTGATGCACCTGTACTGACCTCACCTTCTGGGTGATAGCGGGGTGAACAGGCAGTGGCTCGGGTGGTTGATGTCTTTGATGATCTTTTTGGCCTTCCTGTGACATCGGGTGGTGTAGGTGTCATGGAGGGCAGGTAGTTTGCCCCCGGTGATGCGTTGTGCAGACCGCACCACCCTCTGGAGAGACTTGCGGTTGAGGGCGGTGCAGTTGCCGTACCAGGCGGTGATACAGCCCGACAGGATGCTCTCGATTGTGCATCTGTAAAAGTTTGTCAGGTTTTGGGGGGACTAGCCAAATTTCTTCAGCCTCCTAAGGTTGAAGAGGCACTGTTGCGCCTTCTTCACCACACTGTCCATGTGGGTGGACCATTTCAGTTTGTCTGTGATGTGTACGCTGAGGAACTTAACTTTCCACCTTCTCCACTACTGTCCCTTTGATGTGGATAGGGGGGTGCTCCCTCTCTGCTGTTTCCTGAAGTCCACAATCATCTCCTTTGTTTTGTTGACGTTGAGTGAGAGGTTTTCCTGACACCACACTCCGAGGGCCCTCACCTACTCCCTGTAGGCTGTCTTGTCGTTGTTGGTGATCAAGCCCACTACTGTTGTGTCGTCTGCAAACTTGATGATTGAGTTGGAGGCGTGCATGGCCACGCAGTCATGGTTGAACAGGGAGTATAGGAGGGGGCTGAGCACGCACCCTTGTGGGGCCCAAGTGTTGAGGGTCAGCGATGTGGAGATGTTGTTTCATATCTTCACCACCTGCGGGGAGCCCCTTCAGAAAGTCCAGGACCTAGTTGCACAGGGAGGGGCTGAGATCCAGAGCCTCCAGCTTGATGATGGGCTTGGAGGATACTATGGTGATGAATTCTGAGCTGTAGTCAATGAACAGCATTCTTACATAGGTATTCCTCTTGTCCTGTGGGATAGGTCAGTGTGTAGGGTGATGGTGATTGCGTCATCTGTGAACCTGTTGGGGCGGTATGCAAACTGAAGTGGGTCTAGGGTGGCTGGTAAGGTGGCGGTGATATGATCCTTGACTAGCCTATCAAAGCACTTCATGATGACAGAAGTGAGTGCTACGGGGCTGTAGTCATTTAGTTCAGTTTTCTTTGCCTTCTTGGGCAAAGAAATATGAAGCATATGGGGACAGCAGACTGGGATAGGGAGCGATTAAATGTGTCTGTAAACTCACCAGCCAGCTGTTCTGCGCATGCTCTGAGGACGCGGCTAGGGATGCTGTCTGGGCCAGCAGCCTTACGAGGGTTAACATGTTTAAATGTTTTACTCACGTTAGCCACTGTCAAATCAGAGCTGTCAAATCAGAGCTGTCAAATCAGAGCTGTCAAATCAGAGCTGTCAAATCAGAGCTGTCAAGTCAGAGCTGTCAAGTCAGAGCTGTCAAGTCAGAGCTGTCAAGTCAGAGCTGTCAAATCAGAGCTATCAAATCAGAGCTGTCAAATCAGAGCTGTCAAATCAGTTGTAAAGTCTTAAATAGAATATGGATGCGTTCACATGCTTTGAAGTGGTTGGGAAATGCCAATTGGCTAATGGCCAACACGCTGTGTCAACCATGCACTAAAAGTACAACTATCATGCTTGTAAACAAATTATAGACTTCAAAACCCATATTACTAGCTTGATTTAAAAATATATATATTTTGTTGTTACACTTAACTGTAGTTATTGCTGTTATCGAGGTAATTTCCATAGTAGGTGTGGTCAGAGGTCAGCATGATTGTTCCTGGGCTCTAGATGACACTTCCTGCCATCTAGAGCCCAAAAATAGCCAGGTTTCCATCCAACCTTTTTATGTGAGTAAAGTACATGTTGGATAGAAAAATGTCACCCCGGGGCCTGATGAAAGCAGCAAATGTGTTGGTCAACTTTCCAAATGTTGACAAAACCCCACCACCAGAAATTAGTAAATATTTATACAATTACCATCATACTGAAGTGAACATGGAATCAACTTTTTTGGTTACTACATGATTCCATATGTGTTATTTCATAGTGCTGATGTCTTCACTGTTACTCTACAATGTAGAAAATAGTAAAAAATAAAGAAAAACCCTTGAATGAGTAGGTGTGTGCAAACTTTTGACAGATAGTGTATAGTTTATTTAGAACTCACACATGAAAAGGTTCATTATAAACCAAACAATAATTCACATTCCATGTTTCTGTATGATTATTTTCTTGCTGTAAAAAACTGGTCCAATTAAAATCCTACATCTGTATGTGTGTGTGTGTGTGTGTGTGTGAGAGAGAGAGGGAGAGTGAGAGAAAATGGAGTCACGCGATGACATGGTGTGTGTGTTGTGTGTGTGTGTGTGTGTGTGTGTGAGAGAGAGAGGGAGAGTGAGAGAAAATGGAGTCACGCGATGACATGGTGTGTGTGTGTGTGTGTGTGTGTGTGTGTGTGTGTGTGTGTGTGTGTGTGTGTGTGTGTGTGTGTGTGTGTGTGTGTGTGTGTGTGTGTGTGTGTGTGTGTGTGTGTGTGTGTGTGTGTGTGTGTGTGTGTGTGTGTGTGTGTGTGTGTGTGTGTGTGTGTGTGTGTGTGAGAGAGTGAGAGAAAATGGAGTCACGCGATGACATTTTGTGTGTGTGTGTGTGTGTTTGTGTGAGAGAGAGGACATGGAGTCACGCGATGACATGTTGTGTGTGTGTGTGTGTGTGTGTGTGAGAGAACGTGGAGTCACACGATGACATGTTCTGTGGTAAAGCAGGCAGTTTATTAGGTTTTTCAGACTATGAAGTAAGTTATGATGAACTTCCCAGGCTGGTGAAAGTGCACGGTGATGAGATGATACTCCTGTCCAATAGATAGAGGCTCTTATTCTGGTGACATGATGATCAATCATTGGACAAATAATCATCTCATCAGGTAGCCGAAATGGCCCACCTGCAATGTATCTGAGTACATTCACTATACAACTGTATCTGAGTACATTCCAATTAAAACCCTACGTAAGTGTGTGAGAGTGAGAGAGACCAGTGTTGTGTTAGTATTTGCATGTGTGCTGCAGGTGTTCCTTCTCATTTTGTTTTCTTTATTCTTTTGCATGTTTCTATGAGGAAGAAATGATACTAAACAACCAATAGAGATGCCATTCATCCATCCATTATGACATCACTACAATATGAAGTTTGGGTAGCAGGAAGTACAGGTGTTGACATGCACCTTTATAACAGAGAGAAAGAGGGAGACAGGGAGAGGGAGAGAGACAGAGGGAGAGCTGACAACAACATAATACAACAGCAAAGACAACATCTACAACAACAGCAAACATCAGCAAACATCAGGTATAATGATGTATCTAATATTTCTGCATGTATGCCTGTTGAAAGAATAAAGTACAATATATTTAGTGAATGTGTATTTTTATTTAGTAAAGACTTTGTTCATGTTTGTAAAAATATTTTTTGAAAACCAGAAAATACTAGCCAGGATGTGCACACTGTGCATGAAATAAGTTGTGTGATTTAAAATGTGAAATGCTCCTTCAAACAGTGATTATAGACAGCCTATTTACATATTAATACTGGAGCACTTTATGGTTGTGTTTTCAGCCATTACTTTTCAACACTTAATGCATCTGTAGCATGTCACCATGTTGGTAGTAGTTATAGTTAACATCTGTAGCATGTCACCATGTTGTTGGTAGTAGTTCTAGTTAACATCTGTAGCATGTCACCATGTTGTTGGTAGTAGTTCTAGTTAACATCTGTAGCATGTCACCATGTTGTTGGTAGTAGTTCTAGTTACTGTAGCATGTCACCATGTTGTTGGTAGTAGTTCTAGTTAACATCTGTAGCATGTCACCATGTTGTTGGTAGTAGTTCTAGTTAACATCTGTAGCATGTCACCATGTTGTTGGTAGTAGTTCTAGTTAACATCTGTAGCATGTCACCATGTTGTTGGTAGTAGTTCTAGTTAACATCTGTAGCATGTCACCATGTTGTTGGTAGTAGTTCTAGTTACTGTAGCATGTCACCATGTTGTTGGTAGTAGTTCTAGTTAACATCTGTAGCATGTCACCATGTTGTTGGTAGTAGTTCTAGTTACTGTAGCATGTCACCATGTTGTTGGTAGTAGTTCTAGTTAACATCTGTAGCATGTCACCATGTTGTTGGTAGTAGTTCTAGTTACTGTAGCATGTCACCATGTTGTTGGTAGTAGTTCTAGTTAACATCTGTAGCATGTCACCATGTTGTTGGTAGTAGTTCTAGTTACTGTAGCATGTCACCATGTTGTTGGTAGTAGTTCTAGTTAACATCTGTAGCATGTCACCATGTTGTTGGTAGTAGTTCTAGTTACTGTAGCATGTCACCATGTTGTTGGTAGTAGTTCTAGTTAACATCTGTAGCATGTCACCATGGTGTTGGTAGTAGTTCTAGTTAATATCTGTAGCATGTCACCATGTTGTTGGTAGTAGTTCTAGTTAACATCTGTAGTATGTCACCATGTTGTTGGTAGTAGTTCTAGTTAACATCTGTAGCATGTCACCATGTTGTTGGTAGTAGTTCTAGTTAACATCTGTAGCATGTCACCATGTTGTTGGTAGTAGTTCTAGTTAACATCTGTAGCATGTCACCATGTTGTTGGTAGTAGTTCTAGTTACTGTAGCATGTCACCATGTTGTTGGTAGTAGTTCTAGTTACTGTAGCATGTCACCATGTTGTTGGTAGTAGTTCTAGTTAACATCTGTAACATGTCACCATGTTGTTGGTAGTAGTTCTAGTTAACATCTGTAGCATGTCACCATGTTGTTGGTAGTAGTTCTAGTTAACATCTGTAGCATGTCACCATGTTGTTGGTAGTAGTTCTAGTTAACATCTGTAACATGTCACCATGTTGTTGGTAGTAGTTCTAGTTACTGTAGCATGTCACCATGTTGTTGGTAGTAGTTCTAGTTAACATCTGTAGCATGTCACCATGTTGTTGGTAGTAGTTCTAGTTACTGTAACATGTCACCATGTTGTTGGTAGTAGTTCTAGTTACTGTAGCATGTCACCATGTTGTTGGTAGTAGTTCTAGTTAACATCTGTAGCATGTCACCATGTTGTTGGTAGTAGTTCTAGTTACTGTAACATGTCACCATGTTGTTGGTAGTAGTTCTAGTTACTGTAACATGTCACCATGTTGTTGGTAGTAGTTCTAGTTAACATCTGTAGCATGTCACCATGTTGTTGGTAGTAGTTCTAGTTAATATCTGTAGCATGTCACCATGTTGTTGGTAGTAGTTCTAGTTAACATCTGTAGCATGTCACCATGTTGTTGGTAGTAGTTCTAGTTACTGTAACATGTCACCATGTTGTTGGTAGTAGTTCTAGTTACTGTAGCATGTCACCATGTTGTTGGTAGTAGTTCTAGTTACTGTAGTATGTCACCATGTTGTTGGTAGTAGTTCTAGTTAACATCTGTAGCATGTCACCATGTTGTTGGTAGTAGTTCTAGTTACTGTAGCATGTCACCATGTTGTTGGTAGTAGTTCTAGTTAACATCTGTAGCATGTCACCATGTTGTTGGTAGTAGTTCTAGTTACTGTAGCATGTCACCATGTTGTTGGTAGTAGTTCTAGTTAACATCTGTAGCATGTCACCATGTTGTTGGTAGTAGTTCTAGTTACTGTAGTATGTCACCATGTTGTTGGTAGTAGTTCTAGTTACTGTAGCATGTCACCATGTTGTTGGTAGTAGTTCTAGTTAACATCTGTAGCATGTCACCATGTTGTTGGTAGTAGTTCTAGTTAACATCTGTAGCATGTCACCATGTTGTTGGTAGTAGTTCTAGTTAACATCTGTAGCATGTCACCATGTTGTTGGTAGTAGTTCTAGTTAACATCTGTAGCATGTCACCATGTTGTTGGTAGTAGTTCTAGTTACTGTAGCATGTCACCATGTTGTTGGTAGTAGTTCTAGTTAACATCTGTAGCATGTCACCATGTTGTTGGTAGTAGTTCTAGTTACTGTAGCATGTCACCATGTTGTTGGTAGTAGTTCTAGTTACTGTAGCATGTCACCATGTTGTTGGTAGTAGTTCTAGTTAACATCTGTAGCATGTCACCATGTTGTTGGTAGTAGTTCTAGTTACTGTAGCATGTCACCATGTTGTTGGTAGTAGTTCTAGTTAACATCTGTAGCATGTCACCATGTTGTTGGTAGTAGTTCTAGTTACTGTAGCATGTCACCATGTTGTTGGTAGTAGTTCTAGTTACTGTAGCATGTCACCATGTTGTTGGTAGTAGTTCTAGTTACTGTAGCATGTCACCATGTTGTTGGTAGTAGTTCTAGTTAACATCTGTAGCATGTCACCATGTTGTTGGTAGTAGTTCTAGTTAACATCTGTAGCATGTCACCATGTTGTTGGTAGTAGTTCTAGTTACTGTAGCATGTCACCATGTTGTTGGTAGTAGTTCTAGTTAACATCTGTAGCATGTCACCATGTTGTTGGTAGTAGTTATAGTTAACATCTGTAGTATGTCACCATGTTGTTGGTAGTAGTTCTAGTTAACATCTGTAGTATGTCACCATGTTGTTGGTAGTAGTTCTAGTTAACATCTGTAGTATGTCACCATGTTGTTGGTAGTAGTTCTAGTTACTGTAGCATGTCACCATGTTGTTGGTAGTAGTTCTAGTTACTGTAACATGTCACCATGTTGTTGGTAGTAGTTCTAGTTACTGTAGCATGTCACCATGTTGTTGGTAGTAGTTCTAGTTACTGTAGTATGTCACCATGTTGTTGGTAGTAGTTCTAGTTAACATCTGTAGCATGTCACCATGTTGTTGGTAGTAGTTCTAGTTAACATCTGTAGCATGTCACCATGGTGTTGGTAGTAGTTCTAGTTAACATCTGTAGCATGTCACCATGTTGTTGGTAGTAGTTCTAGTTACTGTAGCATGTCACCATGTTGTTGGTAGTAGTTCTAGTTACTGTAGCATGTCACCATGTTGTTGGTAGTAGTTCTAGTTAACATCTGTAGCATGTCACCATGGTGTTGGTAGTAGTTCTAGTTACTGTAGCATGTCACCATGTTGTTGGTAGTAGTTCTAGTTAACATCTGTAGCATGTCACCATGGTGTTGGTAGTAGTTCTAGTTAACATCTGTAGCATGTCACCATGTTGTTGGTAGTAGTTCTAGTTACTGTAGCATGTCACCATGTTGTTGGTAGTAGTTCTAGTTACTGTAGCATGTCACCATGTTGTTGGTAGTAGTTCTAGTTAACATCTGTAGTATGTCACCATGTTGTTGGTAGTAGTTCTAGTTAACATCTGTAGCATGTCAACATGTTGTTGGTAGTAGTTCTAGTTACTGTAGCATGTCACCATGTTGTTGGTAGTAGTTCTAGTTAACATCTGTAGCATGTCACCATGTTGTTGGTAGTAGTTCTAGTTAACATCTGTAGTATGTCACCATGTTGTTGGTAGTAGTTCTAGTTAATATCTGTAGCATGTCACCATGTTGTTGGTAGTAGTTCTAGTTACTGTAGCATGTCACCATGTTGTTGGTAGTAGTTCTAGTTAACATCTGTAGCATGTCACCATGTTGTTGGTAGTAGTTCTAGTTAACATCTGTAGCATGTCACCATGTTGTTGGTAGTAGTTCTAGTTAACATCTGTAGCATGTCACCATGTTGTTGGTAGTAGTTCTAGTTAACATCTGTAGTATGTCACCATGTTGTTGGTAGTAGTTCTAGTTAATATCTGTAGCATGTCACCATGTTGTTGGTAGTAGTTCTAGTTACTGTAGCATGTCACCATGTTGTTGGTAGTAGTTCTAGTTAACATCTGTAGCATGTCACCATGTTGTTGGTAGTAGTTCTAGTTACTGTAGCATGTCACCATGTTGTTGGTAGTAGTTCTAGTTACTGTAGTATGTCACCATGTTGTTGGTAGTAGTTCTAGTTAACATCTGTAGCATGTCACCATGTTGTTGGTAGTAGTTCTAGTTAACATCTGTAGTATGTCACCATGTTGTTGGTAGTAGTTCTAGTTACTGTAGTATGTCACCATGTTGTTGGTAGTAGTTCTAGTTAACATCTGTAGCATGTCACCATGTTGTTGGTAGTAGTTCTAGTTAACATCTGTAGCATGTCACCATGTTGTTGGTAGTAGTTCTAGTTAACATCTGTAGCATGTCACCATGTTGTTGGTAGTAGTTCTAGTTACTGTAGCATGTCACCATGGTGTTGGTAGTAGTTATAGTTAACATCTGTAGTATGTCACCATGTTGTTGGTAGTAGTTCTAGTTACTGTAGCATGTCACCATGTTGTTGGTAGTAGTTCTAGTTAACATCTGTAGCATGTCACCATGTTGTTGGTAGTAGTTCTAGTTACTGTAGCATGTCACCATGTTGGTAGTAGTTCTAGTTAACATCTGTAGCATGTCACCATGTTGTTGGTAGTAGTTCTAGTTAACATCTGTAGCATGTCACCATGTTGTTGGTAGTAGTTCTAGTTACTGTAGCATGTCACCATGTTGTTGGTAGTAGTTCTAGTTACTGTAGCATGTCACCATGTTGTTGGTAGTAGTTCTAGTTACTGTAGCATGTCACCATGTTGTTGGTAGTAGTTCTAGTTAACATCTGTAACATGTCACCATGTTGTTGGTAGTAGTTCTAGTTAACATCTGTAGCATGTCACCATGTTGTTGGTAGTAGTTCTAGTTACTGTAACATGTCACCATGTTGTTGGTAGTAGTTCTAGTTACTGTAGCATGTCACCATGTTGTTGGTAGTAGTTCTAGTTACTGTAGTATGTCACCATGTTGTTGGTAGTAGTTCTAGTTAACATCTGTAGCATGTCACCATGTTGTTGGTAGTAGTTCTAGTTACTGTAGCATGTCACCATGTTGTTGGTAGTAGTTCTAGTTAACATCTGTAGCATGTCACCATGTTGTTGGTAGTAGTTCTAGTTACTGTAGCATGTCACCATGTTGTTGGTAGTAGTTCTAGTTAACATCTGTAGCATGTCACCATGTTGTTGGTAGTAGTTCTAGTTACTGTAGTATGTCACCATGTTGTTGGTAGTAGTTCTAGTTACTGTAGCATGTCACCATGTTGTTGGTAGTAGTTCTAGTTAACATCTGTAGCATGTCACCATGTTGTTGGTAGTAGTTCTAGTTAACATCTGTAGCATGTCACCATGTTGTTGGTAGTAGTTCTAGTTAACATCTGTAGCATGTCACCATGTTGTTGGTAGTAGTTCTAGTTAACATCTGTAGCATGTCACCATGTTGTTGGTAGTAGTTCTAGTTACTGTAGCATGTCACCATGTTGTTGGTAGTAGTTCTAGTTAACATCTGTAGCATGTCACCATGTTGTTGGTAGTAGTTCTAGTTACTGTAGCATGTCACCATGTTGTTGGTAGTAGTTCTAGTTACTGTAGCATGTCACCATGTTGTTGGTAGTAGTTCTAGTTAACATCTGTAGCATGTCACCATGTTGTTGGTAGTAGTTCTAGTTACTGTAGCATGTCACCATGTTGTTGGTAGTAGTTCTAGTTAACATCTGTAGCATGTCACCATGTTGTTGGTAGTAGTTCTAGTTACTGTAGCATGTCACCATGTTGTTGGTAGTAGTTCTAGTTACTGTAGCATGTCACCATGTTGTTGGTAGTAGTTCTAGTTACTGTAGCATGTCACCATGTTGTTGGTAGTAGTTCTAGTTAACATCTGTAGCATGTCACCATGTTGTTGGTAGTAGTTCTAGTTAACATCTGTAGCATGTCACCATGTTGTTGGTAGTAGTTCTAGTTACTGTAGCATGTCACCATGTTGTTGGTAGTAGTTCTAGTTAACATCTGTAGCATGTCACCATGTTGTTGGTAGTAGTTATAGTTAACATCTGTAGTATGTCACCATGTTGTTGGTAGTAGTTCTAGTTAACATCTGTAGTATGTCACCATGTTGTTGGTAGTAGTTCTAGTTAACATCTGTAGTATGTCACCATGTTGTTGGTAGTAGTTCTAGTTACTGTAGCATGTCACCATGTTGTTGGTAGTAGTTCTAGTTACTGTAACATGTCACCATGTTGTTGGTAGTAGTTCTAGTTACTGTAGCATGTCACCATGTTGTTGGTAGTAGTTCTAGTTACTGTAGTATGTCACCATGTTGTTGGTAGTAGTTCTAGTTAACATCTGTAGCATGTCACCATGTTGTTGGTAGTAGTTCTAGTTAACATCTGTAGCATGTCACCATGGTGTTGGTAGTAGTTCTAGTTAACATCTGTAGCATGTCACCATGTTGTTGGTAGTAGTTCTAGTTACTGTAGCATGTCACCATGTTGTTGGTAGTAGTTCTAGTTACTGTAGCATGTCACCATGTTGTTGGTAGTAGTTCTAGTTAACATCTGTAGCATGTCACCATGGTGTTGGTAGTAGTTCTAGTTACTGTAGCATGTCACCATGTTGTTGGTAGTAGTTCTAGTTAACATCTGTAGCATGTCACCATGGTGTTGGTAGTAGTTCTAGTTAACATCTGTAGCATGTCACCATGTTGTTGGTAGTAGTTCTAGTTACTGTAGCATGTCACCATGTTGTTGGTAGTAGTTCTAGTTACTGTAGCATGTCACCATGTTGTTGGTAGTAGTTCTAGTTAACATCTGTAGTATGTCACCATGTTGTTGGTAGTAGTTCTAGTTAACATCTGTAGCATGTCAACATGTTGTTGGTAGTAGTTCTAGTTACTGTAGCATGTCACCATGTTGTTGGTAGTAGTTCTAGTTAACATCTGTAGCATGTCACCATGTTGTTGGTAGTAGTTCTAGTTAACATCTGTAGTATGTCACCATGTTGTTGGTAGTAGTTCTAGTTAATATCTGTAGCATGTCACCATGTTGTTGGTAGTAGTTCTAGTTACTGTAGCATGTCACCATGTTGTTGGTAGTAGTTCTAGTTAACATCTGTAGCATGTCACCATGTTGTTGGTAGTAGTTCTAGTTAACATCTGTAGCATGTCACCATGTTGTTGGTAGTAGTTCTAGTTAACATCTGTAGCATGTCACCATGTTGTTGGTAGTAGTTCTAGTTAACATCTGTAGTATGTCACCATGTTGTTGGTAGTAGTTCTAGTTAATATCTGTAGCATGTCACCATGTTGTTGGTAGTAGTTCTAGTTACTGTAGCATGTCACCATGTTGTTGGTAGTAGTTCTAGTTAACATCTGTAGCATGTCACCATGTTGTTGGTAGTAGTTCTAGTTACTGTAGCATGTCACCATGTTGTTGGTAGTAGTTCTAGTTACTGTAGTATGTCACCATGTTGTTGGTAGTAGTTCTAGTTAACATCTGTAGCATGTCACCATGTTGTTGGTAGTAGTTCTAGTTAACATCTGTAGTATGTCACCATGTTGTTGGTAGTAGTTCTAGTTACTGTAGTATGTCACCATGTTGTTGGTAGTAGTTCTAGTTAACATCTGTAGCATGTCACCATGTTGTTGGTAGTAGTTCTAGTTAACATCTGTAGCATGTCACCATGTTGTTGGTAGTAGTTCTAGTTAACATCTGTAGCATGTCACCATGTTGTTGGTAGTAGTTCTAGTTACTGTAGCATGTCACCATGGTGTTGGTAGTAGTTATAGTTAACATCTGTAGTATGTCACCATGTTGTTGGTAGTAGTTCTAGTTACTGTAGCATGTCACCATGTTGTTGGTAGTAGTTCTAGTTACTGTAGCATGTCACCATGTTGGTAGTAGTTATAGTTAACATCTGTAGTATGTCACCATGTTGTTGGTAGTAGTTCTAGTTAACATCTGTAGCATGTCACCATGGTGTTGGTAGTAGTTCTAGTTACTGTAGCATGTCACCATGTTGTTGGTAGTAGTTCTAGTTAACATCTGTAGTATGTCACCATGTTGTTGGTAGTAGTTCTAGTTACTGTAGCATGTCACCATGTTGGTAGTAGTTATAGTTAACATCTGTAGTATGTCACCATGGTGTTGGTAGTAGTTCTAGTTACTGTAGCATGTCACCATGTTGTTGGTAGTAGTTCTAGTTACTGTAGCATGTCACCATGTTGTTGGTAGTAGTTCTAGTTACTGTAGCATGTCACCATGTTGTTGGTAGTAGTTCTAGTTAACATCTGTAGCATGTCACCATGTTGTTGGTAGTAGTTCTAGTTAACATCTGTAGCATGTCACCATGTTGTTGGTAGTAGTTCTAGTTAACATCTGTAGCATGTCACCATGTTGTTGGTAGTAGTTCTAGTTAACATCTGTAGCATGTCACCATGTTGTTGGTAGTAGTTCTAGTTAACATCTGTAGCATGTCACCATGTTGTTGGTAGTAGTTCTAGTTAACATCTGTAGCATGTCACCATGTTGTTGGTAGTAGTTCTAGTTACTGTAGCATGTCACCATGTTGTTGGTAGTAGTTCTAGTTAACATCTGTAGCATGTCACCATGTTGTTGGTAGTAGTTCTAGTTAACATTTGTAGCATGTCACCATGTTGTTGGTAGTAGTTCTAGTTAACATCTGTAGCATGTCACCATGTTGTTGGTAGTAGTTCTAGTTACTGTAGCATGTCACCATGTTGTTGGTAGTAGTTCTAGTTACTGTAGCATGTCACCATGTTGTTGGTAGTAGTTCTAGTTAACATCTGTAGCATGTCACCATGTTGTTGGTAGTAGTTCTAGTTAACATCTGTAGCATGTCACCATGTTGTTGGTAGTAGTTCTAGTTAACATCTGTAGCATGTCACCATGTTGTTGGTAGTAGTTCTAGTTAACATCTGTAGCATGTCACCATGTTGTTGGTAGTAGTTCTAGTTAACATCTGTAGCATGTCACCATGTTGTTGGTAGTAGTTCTAGTTACTGTAGCATGTCACCATGGTGTTGGTAGTAGTTCTAGTTAACATCTGTAGCATGTCACCATGTTGTTGGTAGTAGTTCTAGTTAACATCTGTAGCATGTCACCATGTTGTTGGTAGTAGTTCTAGTTAACATCTGTAGCATGTCACCATGTTGTTGGTAGTAGTTCTAGTTAACATCTGTAGCATGTCACCATGTTGTTGGTAGTAGTTATAGTTAACATCTGTAGTATGTCACCATGTTGTTGGTAGTAGTTCTAGTTACTGTAGCATGTCACCATGTTGTTGGTAGTAGTTCTAGTTAACATCTGTAGCATGTCACCATGTTGTTGGTAGTAGTTCTAGTTAACATCTGTAGTATGTCACCATGTTGTTGGTAGTAGTTCTAGTTAACATCTGTAGCATGTCACCATGGTGTTGGTAGTAGTTCTAGTTAACATCTGTAGCATGTCACCATGTTGTTGGTAGTAGTTCTAGTTACTGTAGCATGTCACCATGTTGTTGGTAGTAGTTCTAGTTACTGTAGCATGTCACCATGTTGTTGGTAGTAGTTCTAGTTACTGTAGCATGTCACCATGTTGTTGGTAGTAGTTCTAGTTAACATCTGTAACATGTCACCATGTTGTTGGTAGTAGTTCTAGTTACTGTAGCATGTCACCATGTTGTTGGTAGTAGTTCTAGTTAACATCTGTAGCATGTCACCATGTTGTTGGTAGTAGTTCTAGTTAACATCTGTAGCATGTCACCATGTTGTTGGTAGTAGTTCTAGTTACTGTAGCATGTCACCATGTTGTTGGTAGTAGTTCTAGTTACTGTAGCATGTCACCATGTTGTTGGTAGTAGTTCTAGTTACTGTAGCATGTCACCATGTTGTTGGTAGTAGTTCTAGTTAACATCTGTAGCATGTCACCATGTTGTTGGTAGTAGTTCTAGTTACTGTAGCATGTCACCATGTTGTTGGTAGTAGTTCTAGTTACTGTAGCATGTCACCATGTTGTTGGTAGTAGTTCTAGTTAACATCTGTAGCATGTCACCATGTTGTTGGTAGTAGTTCTAGTTACTGTAGCATGTCACCATGTTGTTGGTAGTAGTTCTAGTTAACATCTGTAGTATGTCACCATGTTGTTGGTAGTAGTTCTAGTTAACATCTGTAGTATGTCAACATGTTGTTGGTAGTAGTTATAGTTAACATCTGTAGCATGTCACCATGGTGTTGGTAGTAGTTCTAGTTAACATCTGTAGCATGTCACCATGTTGTTGGTAGTAGTTCTAGTTACTGTAGCATGTCACCATGTTGTTGGTAGTAGTTCTAGTTACTGTAGCATGTCACCATGTTGTTGGTAGTAGTTCTAGTTACTGTAGCATGTCACCATGTTGTTGGTAGTAGTTCTAGTTAACATCTGTAACATGTCACCATGTTGTTGGTAGTAGTTCTAGTTACTGTAGCATGTCACCATGTTGTTGGTAGTAGTTCTAGTTACTGTAGCATGTCACCATGGTAATGGTAGTAGTTCTAGTTAACATCTGTAGCATGTCACCATGTTGTTGGTAGTAGTTCTAGTTACTGTAGCATGTCACCATGTTGTTGGTAGTAGTTCTAGTTAACATCTGTAGCATGTCACCATGTTGGTAGTAGTTCTAGTTAACATCTGTAGCATGTCACCATGTTGTTGGTAGTAGTTCTAGTTAACATCTGTAGCATGTCACCATGTTGTTGGTAGTAGTTCTAGTTAACATCTGTAGCATGTCACCATGTTGTTGGTAGTAGTTCTAGTTAACATCTGTAGCATGTCACCATGTTGTTGGTAGTAGTTCTAGTTAACATCTGTAGCATGTCACCATGTTGTTGGTAGTAGTTCTAGTTACTGTAGCATGTCACCATGTTGTTGGTAGTAGTTCTAGTTACTGTAGCATGTCACCATGTTGTTGGTAGTAGTTCTAGTTACTGTAGCATGTCACCATGTTGTTGGTAGTAGTTCTAGTTACTGTAGCATGTCACCATGTTGTTGGTAGTAGTTCTAGTTAACATCTGTAGTATGTCACCATGTTGTTGGTAGTAGTTCTAGTTAACATCTGTAGCATGTCACCATGTTGTTGGTAGTAGTTCTAGTTACTGTAGCATGTCACCATGTTGTTGGTAGTAGTTCTAGTTAACATCTGTAGCATGTCACCATGGTGTTGGTAGTAGTTCTAGTTACTGTAGCATGTCACCATGTTGTTGGTAGTAGTTCTAGTTAACATCTGTAGTATGTCACCATGTTGTTGGTAGTAGTTCTAGTTACTGTAGCATGTCACCATGTTGGTAGTAGTTATAGTTAACATCTGTAGTATGTCACCATGGTGTTGGTAGTAGTTCTAGTTACTGTAGCATGTCACCATGTTGTTGGTAGTAGTTATAGTTAACATCTGTAGCATGTCACCATGTTGTTGGTAGTAGTTCTAGTTACTGTAGCATGTCACCATGTTGTTGGTAGTAGTTCTAGTTAACATCTGTAGCATGTCACCATGTTGTTGGTAGTAGTTCTAGTTAACATCTGTAGCATGTCACCATGTTGTTGGTAGTAGTTATAGTTAACATCTGTAGTATGTCACCGGAGTAGTTCTGTTAGTATGTCACCATGTTGTTGGTAGTAGTTCTAGTTTCTGTAGCATGTCACCATGTTGTTGGTAGTAGTTCTAGTTAACATCTGTAGCATGTCACCATGTTGTTGGTAGTAGTTCTAGTTAACATCTGTAGCATGTCACCATGTTGTTGGTAGTAGTTCTAGTTAACATCTGTAGCATGTCACCATGGTGTTGGTAGTAGTTCTAGTTAACATCTGTAGCATGTCACCATGTTGTTGGTAGTAGTTCTAGTTAACATCTGTAGCATGTCACCATGTGTGGTAGTAGTTCTAGTTAACACTCTTAAGCGATGTCGCCATGTTGTTGGTAGTAGTTCTAGTTCTGTAGCATGTCACCATGTTGTTGTAGTAGTTCTAGTTACTGTAGCATGTCACCATGTTGTTGGTAGTATGTATCTAGTTACATCTGTAGCATGTCACCATGTTGTTGGTAGTAGTTCTAGTTAACATCTGTAGCATGTCACCATGTTGTTGGTAGTAGTTCTAGTTAACATCTGTAGCTATGTCACCATGTTGTTGGTAGTAGTTCTAGTATAACATCTGTAGCATGTCACCATGTTGTTGGAGTAGTTCTATTAAGTTAACATCTGTAGCATGTCACCATGTTGTTGGTAGTAGTTTAGTTACTGCTAGATGTCACCTGTTGGTAGTAGTTCTAGTTTACTTGTAGCATGTCACCATGTTGGGTGTAGTAGTTCTAGTTAACATCTGTAGCATGTCACCATGGTTTTTGGTATAGTTCTAGTTACTGTGCATGTCACCATGTTGTTGTATAGTTCTAGTTAACATCTGTAGCATGTCACCATTTGTTGGTAGTAGTTTCTAGTTACATCTGTAGTATGTCACCATGTGTTGGTAGTAGTTCTAGTTAACATCTGTAGCATGTAACCATGTTGTTGGTAGTAGTCTAGTTACTGTAGCATGTCACCATGTTGTTGGTAGTAGTTCTAGTTAACATCTGTAGCAATTGTCACCATGTGTTGGTGTAGTTTCTAGTTAACATCGTAGATGTCACCATGTTGTTGGTAGTAGTTCTAGTTAACATCTGTAGCATGTCCCATGTTGGTTGGTAGTATGTCTAGTTAACATCTTGTAGCATGTCACCATGTTGTTTGGGAGTAGTTTCTAGTTAACATCTGTTAGCATGTCACCCATTTGTTGGTAGTAGTTCTAGTTACTGTAGCATGTCACCATGTGTTGGTAGTTAGTTCTAGGTTACTGTAGCATGTCACCATGTTGTTTGTAGTAGTTTCTAGTTAACTGTAGCATGTCACCTGTTGTGTAGTAGTTCTAGTTACTGTAGCATGTCACCATGTTGTTGGTAGTAGTTCTAGTTAACATCTGTAGCATCAGGTTGATCGTTCAGTATGTAGCATGTCACCATGTTTGTGGTAGTAGTTCTAGTTAACATCTGTAGTAGTCACCATGTTGTTGTAGTAGTTCTAGTTACTGTAGCGATGTCACCATGTTGGGTAGAGTTATAGTTAACATCTGTAGTATGTCACCATGGTGTTGGTAGTAGTTCTAGTTACTGTAGCATGTCACCATGTTGTTGGTAGTAGTTTAGTTAACATCTGTAGCATGTCACCATTGTGTTGGTAGTAGTTCTAGTTACTGAGCATGTCACCAGTTGTTGTAGTATTCTAGTTAACATCTGTAGCATGTCACCATGTTTGTTGTAGTAGTTCTATAACATCTGTAGCATGTCACCATGTGTTGTGTAGTAGTTAAGTTAACATCTGTAGTATGTCACCATGTTGTTGGTAGTAGTTCTAGTTACTGTAGCATGTCACCATGTTGTTGGTAGTATTTAGTTAACATCTGTAGCATGTCACCATGTTGTTGGTAGTAGTTTTAGTTAACATCTGTAGCATGTCACCATGTTGTTGGTAGTAGTTCTAGTTAACATCTGTAGCATGTCACCATGGTGTTGGTAGTAGTTCTAGTTAACATCTGTAGCATGTCACCATGTTGTTGGTAGTAGTTCTAGTTAACATCTGTAGCATGTCACCATGTTGGTAGTAGTTTAGTTAACATTGTAGCATGTCCCCATGTTGTTGGTAGAGTTCTATTAACATTGTAGCATGTCACCATGTTGTTGGTAGTAGTTTCTAGTTAACATCTGTAGCATGTCACCTGTTGTTGTAGTAGTTCTAGTTACTGTAGCATTGTCACCATGTTGTTGGTAGTAGTTTTAGTTACTGTTAGCATGTCACCCTGTGTTGGTAGTAGTCCTGTTAACATACTGTAAGCACTGTAAACCATGTTTGTTGGTAGTAGTTCTAAGTTAACTCTGTATGTCAGTCACATGTTTTGTGGTAAGTAGTTTTCTAGGTTAACATCTGTAGTATGTTCACCATGTTGTTGGTAGTAGTTCTAGTATAACTCTGTAGCTATGTCACCATGTTGTTGTAGTAGTTCTAGTTAACTATCTGTAGCATGTCACACATGTTTGTTGGTATGTAGTTCTAGTTACTGTAGATGTCCACATGTTGGTAGTAGTTCTAGTTAACATCTGTAGCATGTCACCATGTTATTGGTAGTAGTAGTTTTCTATTACATCTGTAGCTGTCACCATGTGTTTGGTAGTAGTTTTAGTTACTGTAGCATGTCACCATGTTGTTGGTAGTAGTTCTAGTTAACATCTGTAGCATGTCACCATGTTGTTGTAGTAGTTCTAGTTAAATCTGTAGCATGTCCCATGTTGTTGGTAGTAGTTCTAGTTAACATCTGTAGCAATGTCACCATGTTGTTGGTAGTAGTTCTAGTTACTGTAGCTGTCACATGGTTGTTGGTTAGTAGTTCTAGTAACTCTGTAGCATGTCCATGTTTGTTTGGTAGTAGTTCTAGTTAACATCGTGTAGCATGTCACATGTTGTTGGTAGTAGTTCTAGTAACATCTGTAGATGCACCATGTTGTTGGTAGTATTCTAGTTACTGTAGTATGTCACCATGTTGTTGGTAGTAGGTTCTAGTAACATTGTAGCATGTCACCATGTTGTTGGTAGTAGTTCAGTTAACATCTGTTAGCTGTCACCATGTTGTTGGTAGTAGTTCTAGTTACTGTAGCATGTCACATGTTGTGGTCAGTTCTTTATGTACTGTTGGTAGTAGTTCTAGTTAACATTGTAGTCAGTCACCATGTGTTGGTAGTAGTTCTAGTTAAACATCTGTCAGCATGTCACCATGTTTTGGTAGTAGTTCTAGTTTCTGTAGCATGTCACCATGTTGTTGGTAGTAGTTCTAGTTAACATCTGTAGCATGTCACCATGTTGTTGGTAGTAGTTCTAGTTAACATCTGTAGCATGTCCCATGTGGTGGTAGTAGTTAGTTAACATCTGTAGCATGTCACCATGTTGTTGTAGTAGTTAGTTCTGTTATCTCTTAGCATGTCACCATGTTGTTGGTAGTAGTTCTAGTAACATCTGTAGCATGTCACCAGATGTTGTTGTAGTTTAGTTCTATTACATCTGTAGCATGTCACCATGTTGTTTGTAGTGTTTCTAGTTACTGTAGCAGTCACCATGTTTTTGTAGTAGTTTCCCCCCTAGTTTTTTCCCTTTGGTTTTTAAACAAAAAAAGCCCCT